>NW_013666179.1:204804-268121 GCF_000517525.1 Limulus polyphemus | reverse complement strand
CTTTACTATAGTTGAGGTAGATACAGCTAGGAACTACAGTTCTATAGTTGAGGTTGATACAGCTCTAGGAACTACAGTTCTTATGGCTGAGGTTGATACAGCTATAGGAACTACAGTTCTTATGGTTGAGGTTGATACAGCTATAGGAACTACAGTTCTTATGATTGAAGGTGATACAGCTATAGGAACTACAGTTCTTATGGCTGAGGTTGATACAGCTATAGGAACTACAGTTCTTATGGTGAGGTTGATACAGCTAGGAACTACAGTTCTATAGTTGAGGTAGATACAGCTAGGAACTACAGTTCTATAGTTGAGGTTGATACAGCTCTAGGAACTACAGTTCTTATGGTTGAGGTTGATACAGCTATAGGAACTACAGTTCTTATGATTGAAGTTGATACAGCTAAAACCTCAACCATAAGAACTGTAGTTCCTAGGTACAGCTATAGGAACTACAGTTCTTATGGCTGAGGTTGATACAACTATAACTCCTCAAGCTCACTGCAGAGCAACTGGAGAGCGGCGTGCTCAGAAAAAACAGCAGCAATTCAGAATCCTCAGAGAGAAGACACTTTTTATTTTGTTGATGTTAAATCTAACTCGAATGATCGTAAAAGTAAGAGATAATTAATGACGCACACTTTCTATGCGCGTTTGTAGAATACCATAGTTATCTATGTATAGTTTGGTACTAGAGGACTTGATCATGTGGGCTAAAACCCATCCACGTGAACATATACATTACGTAACAGAAGACGTTGATTTACCTTCCACGCTTAGTCATATTTCATGTAGGTGAAGTGTAAACGTCAGTTTCTTTGACTATAAGTTTGTGGAACATTATAAATTTCCCTTTTCATTGTGTAAGACTACGAATATTTCTTTCTTTAGTTTCTTATTATCTACCTAAGTTTTTAATTGTGCAAGACTACGACTATTTATTTCTATATAGTTTGTTATTATCCACCAAAGGTTCTTACTGTGTAAGACTATGAATATTTCTTATTTTCTTTAGTTTCTTATTATCTATCTAAGTTTTAATTGTGCAAGACTACGAATATATCTTTCTACATAGTTTCTTATTATCCACCAAAGTTTCTAATTGTGCAAGACTACGAATATTTCTTTCTTTAGTTTCTTATTAGCTACCTAAGTTTTTAATTGTGCAAGAGTACGAATATTTCTTTCCATATAGTTTCTTATTATCTACCCAAGTTTCTAATTGTGCAAGACTACGAATATTTCTTTCTTTAGTTTCTTATTATCTACCCAAGTTTCTAATTGTACAAGTCTACGAATATTTCTTTCTTTAGTTTCTTATTATCTACCCAAGTTTCTAATTGTACAAGACTACGAATATTTCTTTCTTTAGTTTCTTATTATCTATCTAAGTTTCCAAAATGTTCGCTTTTTTCTGTCACATGTAAACTCATCGCAGGTTATAAGCTCAAAAAATAAGAGCTTAAATTAAAGAACTGTTGAAGCTTTTCTAGAAATTCACTACGATGAAAAAAGTTTGAGGACTGCAAATTATTTATATATATTTTTTGTCTGTCCGTCTGTATACCTATCCACCAATCCATCTATCCATCCAGTTATCTATTTACCTATCTGTCCATCCATTCAGTCTGTCTATCTGCTTATGAATGACAGTTAATTACAGTTAAGACAATTAGGTTAACAAGAGTTGAAATAATTAGCTGCAACTAGCCCTAACTCACACACACAGATATTTGATAAAGATATAAGTGTATGTACAGAGCACATTATACATTCCACATTATAGCAAGTACCCTGGGGATCCTTTTATTTTATGCAGTGTCTTCAATTTTGTTTTTTGTTTGGGCCTGTTTTATTCATTGAAATATCGTTTATCACAGGTTTAAATTTATTATTTTCAACTCAGTCATTTCTTATGATTTTACTTTTTTCTTAACTGTTCATGTATTCATTTTTTATATATTATTCACAAACACTTTAAGATGTTTGACACAAATATTAAAGCTGTTTCCAGTTTTCGTGTGTTAGTACTAACCTAGTTCCTGTCCTGCAGGAAACATTAATAGTGGGGTAACTTTATAAGACTGATATTGGCCTGCCCTGTCTTTTGGTACTACTTTTTCATCGTAGATAATACTCACTTAGTTGTAAATAGTTACGCACCATTTCCTGATACTGCAAAGATCTTGTACGAAGTATGGCGATGACAGTTTTAGCCCACATTGTTGACAAACCTTCTACAAACCCTCCTCCACAGTACGTTTAATCACACCATACGTGCAAAGCTCTAATAAAACTAAATCAAGGGGTTTACTTAGATATGTAGTCGAATGAATTAATATGATTTTTTTTGTATATCTTTCTCGTGAAAACAGTTATTGATGGAAGTTTCTAAACATTTGCTTTTCAAGCGTTTGTTGACTTCAAATCTTTATTTATTCTCAAGTTAACTGTACCAGAAAGCATATTATTCTTTATCGAAATTAGTTTTTCTAGACCTATAGTTTCTTATTTTGTACAATAAATGGCCTTCATTCTGAAAATGAGAGTGCTGTTTCCTTTTGATTTGAGTTTGTTGCTGTCCTAAATGTTCTGCCGTGTGAATTGTTTTCTTACATAGAGAATACTGAATGTTTCCTTCTACGAAATACCATCTTTTTGCTATACATCATTTAATACAATCTCACTAAACGAATGTTCTTTATTGGAAAACACTGTTAATAGCCAGCCTCCAGCCATAAGCTATTCATGTCAGCATTGTGTTGTTGAATGGTCGAGACATACTCTTTCAGTTATGTAGAACAAAAGTTAATCAATTAGCGCTTGGGGACTCTCTACTTTGGTATGAAATTAGAGGATAAATTATCGAATTATGCTGTTCACACATACACAAACACAGGAGTGAAAACAATATCCTTCTACACATACACAAACACAGGAGTGAAAACAATATCCTTCTACCAGGTGGAGTAAGTAGGACAAATGACTAAACAGAAATAACACGTAAAGACAATTTCACCTAAAACGTAATATGACATGTGGATGAAGGAAGTTTTGTTAACAAAGTTGTAATATTACATGTGGATAAAGGAAGTGTTGTCAACAAAGTTGTAATATGACATGTGGATAAAGGAAGTTTTGTCAACAAAGTTGTAATATGATATGTGGATGAAGGAAGCTTTGTCAACAAAGTTGTAATATGACATGTGGATGAAGGAAGTTTTGTCAACACAGTTGTAATATGACATGTGGATAAAGGAAGTTTTGTCAACAAAGTTGTAATATGACATGTGGATGAAGGAAGTTTTGTCAACAAAGTGGTAATATGACATGTGGATGAAGGAAGTTTTGTTAAGAAAGTTGTAATATGACATGTGGATAAAGGAAGTTTTGTCAACAAAGTTGTAATATGACACGTAGATAAAGGAAGTTTTGTTAACAAAGCTGTAATATGACATGTGGATGAAGGAAGTTTTGTCAACAAAGCTGTAATATGACATGTGGATGAAGGAAGTTTTGTTAACAAAGTTGTAATATGACACGTGGATAAAGGAAGTTTTGTTAACAAAGTTGTAATATGACACGTGGATAAAGGAAGTTTTGTTAACAAAGTTGTAATATGACACGTAGATAAAGGAAGTTTTGTCAACAAAGTTGTAATATGACACGTGGATGAAGGAAGTTTTGTTAACAAAGTTGTAATATGACACGTAGATGAAGGAAGTATTATCTACAAAGTTGTAGTTCACTTTCCACGGCTGGAATTAAAAACTGGTTCGAGAAAATGTATAACCGCCCCACTAGACAATGTGTCTAGTAGCCGCCGTATATGTTATTTACTGAGGTTCAGATGTTTTTTTTTTGGTTTTGAAAATACAAAAATGTACATTTATAGTACAGATAATTTATTATATATTCACTTCAAATATTTTACAATATTGTTAAGTCAGGAACAATAAATATGTTACTTCTATCAGAATAGGCTTATTAACGTTAATTTGGTCTGTAATATTGTTCAAACAACAAACAAAATTAAATTATCGTAGAATATATTAAATCGAATTTAGACCTGGCATGGCCTGTTGGTGAGGGCGCTCGACTCGCAATCTGAAGAAACTGAGTGTTCGAATCCTGTCACCGAACATGTTTGCCCTTTCAGCCGTGAGGGCGTTATAACGTTTCGGTCAATCCCATTATTTGTTGGTAAGGGGTAGCCCAAGAGTTGGCGGTGGGTATTGTTGACTAGCTACCTTTCCTCTAGTCTATCACTTCAAAATTAGGAGCGGTTAGTACAGATAGCGCTCGACTAGATTTTCGAGGAATTCAAGAACCAAACAAAAGATATACAACTATATTAATATACCGGGGACAGATCGGCCCATTTATCGACCTGCTCGCCAGGAAACTCCCATTATCCCCGGGCAAATTCAACCCTATCTGTTGCTGCATGTCTGCTCGAAATGACTATTACTTGTGTGTCCGTTATACACAAAGAGTTTTTGTAGTTGAGCGAGTGTAGGTTTGTACGCTTGAAAACTGACTATGGATCAACACCTGCTTTGCCATTGAAACTGAAAAGCTGATAAGAAAAAAATATTCTGAAAATTACACTTAATTTACGCAGTTTCCATTGTGGTTGTTTAAGATTTGTTTAAAAATAAATTATTAAAAGAAAAGCGAATTCTGCGAAAATCTTCTACTGAACAAGTTGTGTTTAATCCAAAATGGGCGTTGTTACCGCACTGGTTCATTTTAATTATTGTAGATCATTTTACTTATATAATTAATCACGCACACTTTAGCTTGGTGTGATTCCTCTCACTCCCTCTCTAATTAATATTTATATTTGTTTCAAAGGATAGTTGACACTAAACTATAGTTGTTCACATAAGTGACAGGTTTAATGTTTATACGACACTTGAAGCATATAAAAAGCACAAGAAATTGCAGTGCCACCAGGGAAATACTTCTGGATGGATGTCAAAACCTTTATATAGCGAGATTGTTAAACGATTTTGAGTCAGATGACGCAGAGAATACAGCCTTTACCATTCTCCATGGAATTAAATAACGTTGCACAAAAAAGCGCCTAGGATAGTAGCTATTTTGAAACCACACCCCCTGGCCAATCCGAACCAACGCCCTCATCCACAAAATGAAGACTATAGTTAAGATAGAGAACCTTCTCACCCAGAGCCGTTAAGGTGGAGCTGGACATAGCCACAGTTCCTGGTACTGTTAAAAAGATAAGAAATAAGAATCTGGAGTTCACAAACTCTGAAAAGCCGAAAGTTCAATAATCCAGTTGAATATTAGGATTATGACTGAAAAGATCTGGATTAGTGAACTAGTAGGATATCAATAGCTCCTGATCAAGCTGTAATAGCGAAATATTGAGCTAATAAAGTTACATTCTGGAGATATAAATCGTGATATTTATTTACGTTTATAGAAATGTCTCATAATAAACTCCAGTTTGCATTAAACAAACTTAAGAATGATTATTCCTACTGCGTTATTAGTTACTATGCTAATGTCATGCAATTCTCTCCATACTTCACCACCCAAAGGATGTCGCCTCACGATGAATGACTGTTTCGGGGGAGTGGAGGGATTAGACACGATTACAGAAGGCTAGTCGCTAAAGACACGTTGTCACGCTGCCATGACGCGTGATGATGGAAGTGGTCTGTTGCCGGAGAGCGCGTTGCTGGAAGTGTTACGTGACATCATAGTTCAAGTGGTAATCAACAGAAAGCATGTTAATAAAAGTCATAGTTTCGCGATGCTGCACTAGAGAGCGCGTTGTTATGATGAGCGCACGGACATTTCACGAGCGAACCACCAGAGGGTGATGTAGATGATTTTGTTTGTTTGTTTGTAACTAGGCACAAAGCTACACATTAGGCTATCTGTTCTGCCCACCATGGGTATCGAAACCTGGTTTCTAGCATTACAAGTCTGGAGACATACTGCTGTGCCACTGGGGGGGGGGATGTAGCTGAACCTGTCACAACATATCATCAATGTCTCTATTTATTTAGATGTAAAAAAATATTATCTGTGTTTTTTATGAAAGGGGTGGATATTTCGCGATAACATCCTCTAAATATCACGCAATAGTTTAACATACAATCTTACTGTTTTACTAGTTTGGCTTTATACATTATATATTTCTTATGCTATTCCTCTACCCATATAACTATGATTTTTATTTGTTGTATTATGTATAACAGTTTTTACCAAAATATTTCATTTTACACATGTTGACAGTTACTTTATGGTTTTACTTACTTATTACAACTGTTTTACAAAGGCTGATAGTGTTTCTAAATGTAGATGTTGTTACCAAGATTCTATAGGCGGACGGTGACATTAAGGATCTATAGGTGGATGGTGTTACAGGTGTATGCTGTTACTAGAGGTATTGTGTATGTTTTACAAAGATGGTTGGTGTTAATTGGCGAATGCTGTTACTAAGGGTCTATAGGTGGATGGTCTTACTAAGGATAGTGCTGCTAGGGTAGATGATGTTTCTGTAAAAGGATTGATCAATAGGATGATTAGTTCATCGTTGAGTGTCTCCGCGTGTCTGAACATGTCATTATGTCAACATCATTGTAGCCCATATTTAATTGAATGTCCTAACAAGTTACATTATTTTCGGAGAACATAGAAGAGATGAATGAAGAAAATACAAAGATCAGTCTTAACATACATAAGGGGAAAACAAAGTATACGACAAAGTTAGATGACAACTGTGAAATCAAATTAGAAAATGAAACTACTGAGAGAGTTAACAATTACAACTACCTCGGACAAACAACCTACATGAAAAATACAACAAAAGAGGAAATAAGTATGAGAATAAGAGCTGGCTGGAGCTGCTTTGGGAAGTACCGAAGGATCTTTGAAGAGAAAACTACCAAAACCTTTAAAAGAAGAGAATTCGACCAATGTGTTTTATCAACCTTGACATATGGATGTGACAACACAAAGAGCAATGGAAAGAAAGATGCTAAAGATCAAGATCCAGGATAAAATTCTGTGCTTGGAGATCAGAAGAGATACTGGGTTAATAGACATCTCCAAGTATATTGCAGAATCAAAATGGAAATGGGCAGGACACATCGCTCGATTAAAAGACAACAGATGAACGAAAAGAATCACAGAATGGCATCTCTGCAGAAGGAAAAAATCAAGAGATATACTACACAGAAGATGGCTTGATAACATCGTAGAGAAAGAGAGAGTCACATGGCTAAGGAAAGCAGCAGATAAACAGACTTGGACATCTTTGGCAGAGAGCTATGCCTTTCAGTAGGCAGACACAGCCTATAATGAATGAATGAATGAAAAAGTTACAAGTAAGACCAGTATTTTAATGACACAATTATTGTATCATAGTGTATTATATATGTCAGTTTTTATCGCACATACTATCTTAGTTTATCCATTATTTGAATGAGGTAAATATTATTGTCAATAATTTACTTTACATACTTTTACAATTATCTATCCTGAAATGGTTTTATCATACATAATGTATAATTTCTATAAATATTGGACAAGACTGTTAGCCAATTGTGTTTTTAAGTATCGATGTAGTATGCATTTAATCTATGGATTATAGTTTTTGCTCCTATATTTAATTTGCAAGACATATCTTTTGCATTTCCTGATTTGGAAAACACGTATAGCTAGTTTATTTCTATAATTAATGTATTGTATAACATCTATTAACCCTAAAAAGGATGCTTATTTAAATCTATAAATAATATACAATAGTTTAACGTTTAGCTTTATAAGTTCATTTGTTCTGCTAAAATTCAAAATATCTATGTAAATAGATATGTTTAACTATTGCTATTCTTATCTTTCTGTAGATATTTTCAGAAATTTTTGTCTAGAGTTTGATTCTTGCTGACTGAAAATTTATGCACATAAGTTCATTAAATAATATTCTTAACATTTATAAAATCGAACGTTTACTATATATAGGTCGCATTTTCAAATTGTTACTGACACATCCCATCTGATTGCAAGTTGAAATAGCTTGACTCCATGTGTAAGACCAAATGACATGTTAACCTAAGACTAAAACAAATATGACTTTTGTTTCCATAAAACTGACAAACAAACAAGAAATTCTAATTCCATGTCTTTCAGAACTTCACTTTATGTACACTATAACATTTAATATTATTAGTTCACCGAGATATCTCATATATTTTTCACAAATGAACAGTTGTAACTGAAAAAAAGAGTTGACAATTATAATTATAAATCAAGTGATTATTTTTCACATTTCATAAATCCAACGTATTTACTGTTTATCATTAGAACAACAATATAAAATCACAGACGTGACAAGCATACTTAAACATTTATTATCAAAACTTCAAAATACAATACTACACTATTTAAACATCTTAGCATATAAAATACTGGATTAGTTTTCACACTAATGTTTCTACATTATGTCCATATTACTATTTCAGTTAGAACATATATTTTTCATTTACGTAACATTATGTGAAAAAAAAAGACACTGAATTGATCACGAGACATAGAATTAAAGTCATGTCACTTCATAAATATATGAATAAAGGATTCGATGCAAACTAAACATGTAAGATTTCAGTTTGTAGGCTCAGAGAAACTAGTTTATCGACTATTTTAAAACAGATATCTTCGTCACATAGATTTTGAGACAATGTTTCGGTAGCATGTGATGCATTATCTTTGACTTACACTTTATAGAAAGATCATCAAATATATATTAATCATCAGTGTTCTGTAATATTCTTAGGTAAAACT
Source organism: Limulus polyphemus (assembly GCF_000517525.1). Lineage (NCBI taxonomy): Eukaryota > Metazoa > Arthropoda > Merostomata > Xiphosura > Limulidae > Limulus > Limulus polyphemus. Next base: position 259,298 of record NW_013666179.1, on the reverse strand, counting down.
CATAGCACAATATAGCAGATATTAACATATGTAAGTAACAGACTTAACAAGTATCACACATACTGAAACATTTATTAACAAAACTTGAAGATACATTAATATACTATCCACATAAACATTTTAGTTTATAAAATACTAGACTAACTTTCTTACAACTTTAGAAAATTATGTCCATATTACTACTTGTTCATTTCAACTCAGTATGTAAGATTTTTAATATTGTTTATAAATGCAAAAAGTTGGTGTACAATTCTTGTAGGTCGCTGAGCTCATCATACTTTACAAGAAAAACACTTTAACTTTACTAATCAATATGATTAAACTGCGCTGGTCAAAAGTTCAGACATGGTCAGTCGGAAAATATAACTTATACTCATATTACATTGATATCTACTAACAACGTAACTTTACTCTGTTCGGACTAAAGATCAAATGCGAGATAATTATGTGGCTAACTCAGTCTTTTATGATAAATTACATCCCATGAATATCAGTTTCTAACAAGTGTGTTTGAACAACTAATACAAGTTTCCATATATATTTCTTATATAAAACTCATGTTTCATTATAGCCCAATATGCTATCATTAATATATGTAAATAAAATCACACATTTAACAAGCATACTGAAACATTTATTAACAAAATTTCAAGATATACTAATATACTATTTACAAAAATATCTTAGTTTATAAAATACTGACCTACAGCATAATGTAAAAATATCAACGTTATATACTTGTTCTAGCATGTTATTAACCAAATAGGATATATCCCCATAAATGAAATATTAGGGACATTCCCCAAAGTGATTCGAGCTGATATGATCATGGAAAGTTTCTTCATTTTAGAAACTCTACAAAACATATTGTACACTTGAAATCTGTAACTAATTTGACTGTCTCCCATCATGCTGAACATTAGATCTTTCGACCCCTCCCCTAAAGTTTAATACCTTAATAAATGATGTAACATTAATGATAGCTATAGTGTTCTGACTGAGACTTTGTTACATTTACAGTCAAACCAGTGAGCTCTGACGTTGGGTAAAAGGTCTAGTAAGCAGCAGCATGCATCAGAAAATATGTGCAGTCCAGTTGCTGTTACATTTCTCTTCGTTGGGAACCCATAATAAAGGATCAGTGAAAAAAGATTTATTGTTTTTTTATCGATGAGCACAAAACTACTTCCAAACTGGATAATATTTTCTCATCCCTACTAGACACCGTTGGCTTTTTAATGTAATAACATAGGTTTCTTTATGACTGTAACTTAAAGGAGAACCTTGTGATAATGTGTTATGACTTTATCTCATTTCTGTTACTGTAATGAAGCTTACGAATTTTCGTAAATCTTATAAAAATGTCGTTGAGGTTTAAGATATAAAAACTAAAACCCTGTTATTATGTTATACGGTAGGAATAATATTAACTTAACTGTAATAAGAATGGTTGTTGAACAATGATCTCTAGAGATAAATCTAATCACATTGGTGAATGTCTGACAAGGTTTTTATGTGAGTTTGTATGAATGCTCTTTGTAAACTGATTTAATGTAAAAGGATCAATAAGTCCTTTCTTGTTGACCATACCTTTTGTCGTGAGATCACAGAACTTACAAGTATATCACGGTATTGAAAATGTCCATTATGGTATTCCTGGTACTTTATTGTTCCAATGATAGACTGGTGTAACATCACAGTATTGAACACATTTATATCGTACAAGGACCACAATCAGTTTCTGTGTTGTTACATATGAGATGAAATATATTAGTTCTTGTTTTCATTACATGCCAAGGGATTGTTTTCCAAGTAGTGATCATTGACATGTATGTGACTAATGAACAAAGGTCAAAGCATTGCTCACAGAGTATTATCTTTTCGTGCCACTTCTTGGAGAGTTACTTTGTTCTAGATTATATATATGTGTGCGTGGGCAAAATTAATGTACAAATATATCTACAGTCATATGTTATGAGTGTTTACTTTGTGGTGAATATCTTCAAAATGTACAATCATGTGATCATCATCTCCATACAAATAATTTTGGTGAGTGTTTCATTTATTTTGTTTATGGAGATATGTTTTAATTATGCAGTCATTTGACTGAACAATTAGATATTCCCCAGTTACTACTACACTGAGCCCTTGGAGTTATAGACATAATGTACTTCAAGTGAAGATTCGTCCCGAAGATGGTGAAAGGGAGGGATATTCTTCTTCTGAAGAAAATTTAAGAGTCCTTTTCAGGACCAGCACATCCTGAGAAAGAGAAAGCCAAGTCTGCTAATGGTATGTATTCTTGTTGTGTTAACGGTCTGTGTTTAACTTGAAGTGTTCCTACTGTGTTATCAATTAACATGCTAATGGCATGTATTCTTGTTGTGTTAACGGTCTGTGTTTAACTTGAAGTATTCGTACTGTGTTAGCTTTAATTATTTAATTTATTTTGGTTACTTTGAAGTATTTTATGAGTTATTAGGCACTATGTTTTTAGTATTCTTGCTGAGATAGCAGTTGCCGTTTTAACTTGAAATATTCATATTGTGTTTTAACTTGTTAATTTTAAATATCCATATACTGTATTAGCAGTTAGTGTTTTAATACTGTGTTAGCAGTTAGAAGTTATCTTGAAGTTTCATTTCAAAGTTAGTGTCTTAAGCTAAAATACCTCTGTTGCTTTCAGATACTTTGTAACTGAAATTTTTCCTTGTGTGTTAACGTGAAGTAACTGTTCTGGGAAATAACATAATTTATGTTTCTTTAGTAGATAATTTTCAACTTAAGTGTTTCCTTCGTGGTTAGCAGAGCTTGGAAGTAGTGATTCCGACGTCCTGTCGAAAGGCCCGGCATGGCCAGGTAGTTAGGGCACTCGACTCGCACTTCCAACTCAGAACTTTCGACAGATTTGTTTGTAAAACAAAAACAAAAAAATGACAATGTAATAGATATCCAACTCAGAACTTTCGACAGGTTTGTTTGTTTTGTTTTTTGAATTTCGCGCAAAGCTACACGAGGGCTATATGCACTAGCCGTCCCTAATTTAGCAGTGTAAGACTAGGGGGAAGGCAGCTAGTCATCACCACCCACCGCCAACTCTTGGGATACTCTTTTACCAACGAATAGTGGGATTGACCGTCACATAATAACGCTCCCACGGCTGAAAGGGCGAGCATGTTTGGTGGGACGGGGATTCGAATCCGCGACCAAAAGATTGCGAATCGAGCGCCCTAACCACCTGGCCATGCCAGGCCTGTGACATAACTTTATTAATTGCTCAACAGTGTATGAGAAAGATATTTTCTATTTTCTTTTCAAGAATGGACAAAAGCTATAGTAATGATGATGCATTTTGCTATTAGTTTCATTAAGAAAATTACGTTTTTTTTGTGTGTTCACAATAAACAGCCAATGTGCTGAACAACTCTGCTCTAGCGAATTGTTAATTTGTATGGCATAATATTTCAATTTAGGACGTTTCATCAATCTAACTAAAGAAATGTCTATTTATCTTAAATGTCTTATTTGTTCAATTTTGAAAACTGACTTGTTTTAAGTGAAGTCGTTGTGAGACAAAACTAAAAGAATGTGATGAAAATCTTTGCCATTGCCATGACACAAATATCTAAATAGCCACAAAAAAACAGTAGTTGCTGGAAAAAAAAAGTTGTTAATTAAATGAATCAACAGGAAAATAGAACATTCTCTTGAAGTATGCTGCAAAAAGTTTGTAATTTATATATCTTAGCGCCATCTGCATTCTCCTTTGTTAAATTTACGGAAATAAAAATAGCACCACCTGAAGACCGATAGCCACCTCACAATATTATTCAGAAAAATAATATTTAGTTTAAAGTAATAACGGATTTTTGTTTTTTCGTGCATATAGTAGTCATTAAAATTACACTGCAAACATAAATACTTTAGTAAGGGTATCCAAATACGTGAACACGGGATTTCCGGAAATATGAATCTCTAAACACATATAAGTTTGTTAACTGAAGTTTGTTTAAAACTTGAAGCCAATAACAATACGTTCTATACTTAATAATTTTTCAATGTTTACACAGATTGTTAAGAAACTGAAATTTGAAAACATTATATTTTTGATTTTTCTGTTTTGTGACTTAATATACTAAACATATGCTTGTCTTGGGTAAAAAGACCGAGAGACCTTTTCTTCCTCTTGTGGAAAAGCTTAGTATTGTAGTACTATTAGCACTACGTATTATAATTTGATTTACGTATTTATGATAATATTAAAACCATTATTTAACATAATTTAATAATAAACTTACATATGAACGATGAACAAATTATGTATTTTAAAAATGTTTGAAATATATTATTGTATTATATCAAAAAATATTGGGAGATTTTTTATACAACCTACATTTTATATTATAATAATTCTTACGTAAGACACGGGATCGATACAAAATTTGGCAACTTGGGTGACTCAGATGCGATGGGTGGCAGCACATTAGCAGATATTGTATTAGATTTTCTTCGCTAAACCCATACGCTGATCTTTTTCTGAACTGGATTATTCATTGGCTAGTGTCATTGTATTGACACTTGACGTTACATGATAGCCATACTGTTGGTCCCCATATTGTCTAGTGTAGCCGCGTTAATCGCAAGAGTATCGAAGTGATGTTTGAATATTTTGTAATCCTTTCATTATTTCATTTTTGGTTATCTCAGTTTTTACGGAAGTTCTTGTCACTTTGACATTTGCATTTAAATGTATTTATATATTTCATTTTAATTTTTTGTAATGCACTGGAATGGACGGCAACTGCGTGTTGTAGAGGACGACGTTTCGAAAGTCTTCAATGTACTCATGATGAATACACTGCCTAAAAAAACTATCAAAGAAAATTGTTACATCTGTGTTTGTTTGTTAATTTCCCGTATAATTTCTTTCAGATTAAACTTTAGCGATACAAGTCCTTTGGGCGTCTGCTTTCTTAAATAAAACTAGTTTATTTTTTCTCGATACAACTTTGCAATACACTTAATTTCCACAGTCTCTTTACCTTAAACACACGCTATAATTCACAACGATTTACACACTTTACTTACGGCTTGACTCGATTATCTGTCTCTATTTCCCTGTCTGCTATTCAATTATCTCCCCCGCTTTATTTGCCAGTCTTATATATACCAAATAGAGGGCGTCTCGAGCCTTCTGGAACCTTCTAGATACTCATTACTTGTTACCAGGTTCACGTGACTTCCGCTGTCGTAACAATATTGTTGGTTTAAGTTCCGCGCAAAGCTACATAAGGGCGCTAGTTAAACAAATTACAAAAATACTTGTTTGTAGAATTGGAATTTTAAAACTAATGGGAGGAATAACCGACAATATTATGTGTGATTTGAATTTATTTATTGTGGTCTATTACATTCTTCATAATAAATTGACAGATTTCGGTAAAAACTTATACAAGTCTGTGGTAAAGTAAAAAGTACGGTTATAAACATAATCCAATTATAGTATATTGTTACGTCTCTGGTCGTTTGTTAATTTTCCGTAGAAATTCTTTCCAAAAAACTTCAGCGATACAAGTCCTTTCATAATTAAAACTAGTTTATTCTTTCTCAATACAACTTTGCAATACACAGAATTTCCACAGTCAATACGTATGCAATCTCGATAATAAAACACACACTTTATATTACCGTCACTTTCATTTAAACACACTCTATCATTCACAACGATTCATGCACTTTACTTACGGTCACTACTGCTCGCTGGACTCAATTATCTGTCTCTATATCTGTTTATCTGCAATTATTATCTCCGCTTTATTTGCTGGGCTTATATACTAATAAAGAGGGCGTCTAGAATACACTCGGGCCTTCATGATCCTTCTAGAAACTCATCAAATGTTACCAGCGTTATGTGACTTCCGCTGTCGTAACAATATTTTAACAGCAAAAACTATTAAATGGTCTAGTTGACTGTTTATCAATACAGAATAACATTTATTTTCAATACCATATATTTACATAAATAGGCTAATAAAGGACATGTACCACTGAATCAGGTTGCTGTACAACATTTATATGAATTGTTTTTCATTAATGTCACAAATTATAAGGTAATTACGTAATAAATGTGTTATATATAGTTGAAAGTTTCTAAAACAGTACTCCATACACCTTGGAAGTCATAAAAACATTTTTATACTACATATAATTTGAAATTACTGATGTTTAAATAAAAGTTACTTAGGTTTAGTTTTGTTTGTTTGAAGTTAAGCACAAAGCTACACAATGGGCTAACTGTGCTCTGCCAACTACGGGTATCGAACCCGGTTTCTAGCGTTGTAAGTCCGTAGACATGCCGCTATGCCAGTGGGGGATTATTGTTTAGCAAGATGATGGATTCTTATTTTTATTATAAACACATAATTAAACACTTTATCAAGCCTCAACCATGGCTATCTACTAATGTACAATCAAACGTGCCCATCTAAGCCAGAAAAATCCCTGTTTCTTTCAAAACAGCAATCTGTATTCCAAGGCTAACTGTACTTGCTTGAGAAAGTTCACCATATGTTCAATTCAAAAGTCTCTCAAAACAACTGTTGCCTGAGATACATTGATGACGCTTGTTGATGTCTTTACCAAACCGCCTCTAGCTCTTTGTAAAATTGACAAGTTTCTAGATTTTTCATCTGTCAAGCAATCCGTACAATGCACTCTTCTTTGTGACATTTTGACTACGTGTATTCTACGGCTGCTTCCTTATAAGGAGAAAGGGGTGTTCGATTTGGTACATCTTCATAATCATGGTCATCCTGTATAGGCTCACGTGTTTCAAGATTATACCTGGGTATCACACAGATGTCTAGCACGTCTGTAAAATCACTAGCAACTGTCATGCGATCTTTTGTGACATTTCAGCTTGAGAAGTTCAGTTTCCTGCCACTTCTATTCCATGACGCAGGAGCAACCTTTTATATTAGCTGTGAAATGTTGAAAGTAGGGTTGTTATTACAAACACAAGATGACCCAAGAGCAGTAAAAAAAAAGAGTTACAAAGTGGTCCTAACCTAACCAACGTCAACATAGCCAATAAATTGCTTTCCATCGCATTCCACGTTTTCTTATGACTATTTCCTCTAGCATTAAAGCACAAATAATTTTACTAGTTTTTTTTTCCTTTTTTTACTCGTCTTTTGCTTCTTGAGTAAAGTATGCTGCGCCATAATTCTTTGATACCACTTTTGAATAACAGACGAATGTTATAGAGTACGTCTTACAAATTGTAGGCTTTGATGGAGAAAAACTGTAGTGTCAAAGCAAAAAAAAAAAAAAACAACAACATAAAAATGGAGGATATCATTTATAAAAGGTGTCCTTTATGGGGGGTGTGCCTTATGGATGATGTCCTTCATGGAAGATGTCCTTTATGGATGATGTACTTTATGGAGGACGTCCTTTATGGAGTCTATTCTTTATGGAGGATGTCCTTTATGGAGGATGTCCTTTGAGACCCTGTTTCTTATTCTTACTATTTATAAGTAATGCTCTTTTAAAGATTCCTAAAGGGGTATCAGGAAAGGTGCTGTTCAGCATATCAAAACCATTGGAAGATATTAAATTTTAATTTTTTCTCAGAGCCTGCACAGTCACCTTTAATGAAACAACAGTTTGCTTCAAACGCCTGTTTTTTGCTTGGTAAAAACTTTAGTGGTTTTTCTTTCTAACCGTGTTAAAATAACCATCTGTGATTCTATCCACTTTTATTTTTATGATTGCAGAACTATCACTCGCGTACATGATTTTTAGGGTTACTCTGTAAAGATGTTGTATTTGACAACCTGAATCAACATTGTCAGGTGTGCTTGAATTGATGGAATTTTGTACTGATGTCCTTTTTTTTGGCAAACTTCAAATACATCACAACATATAAATAAATCAATATATATTTTTTTTACGAAAGCCATTTATTTATTTATTTTCTTCTCTTTTTAATAAGTACTTCATCACATGGACAACCCGTTTTATTGCTTGACTACTGAAAATATTATCATATTTCTTATTAACTATTAATTTCTACAGAAATACTATAGTAGCACTCAATAAAAAATTATAGCCCGACTACAGACATAGCAACGAGCATCATTGTTTTGGTTTATGTATCGAAATGAATCTTATTACAAATAGCAGGATCATCATATTTACTTCGTAAATTTCAAGTGTATTCTCATTGATTTCATAGAAGTGTTGTGTTCTTAATCAGATACAGAATAGATTACTATAAGTATTTAATTTTCAAGCATAATGAAAACTTTCTGGCCCCCACAAGTGTCATTTGTGTAGCTTTGTGGTTAAGAACAAAATAAAATAAAATTTTCTATTGATTAGTTCTTTGACAGCATTACACGCGATTGTGTGATATCAATTTATTTCGTTTACTTGTTTCTTATAGCAAACTTTATCTAGCTAAAGACTTTAACGATTAAAAAAACGTTTTATTATAAAGAATTCAAACAAAACTAGACATCTGATCAACAACATAAGTCTCTAAGAATAAACATTAAACCTGATATTAACAGTCTAAAGAAATATTTGAATAATTAGAACACTATACTCGTAAGTCATACTAATAATATACCTTTTACAGGTGCTCAGGCAATGAAAATACAGTGTGCAAATATTTTAACCTCTTCTACTACTGTGAGCTGTATTTTAAATATTTTAATTCCGATGTTAGCTAGAGGGTGCATGGCGTTAAGATCAAGTAAGTTTGTATGAGTCAGCCTACAATTCCTGAATTTGACGCCAAGAACGTAGTAAATTTGAGGAGTATCGAGAGTCGAGAGTAGATTATAAATACGAGAATCGGCGAAGGAGTGAATAGGCTGTAGTCACTTATTTGTTATAAGGTAGCAGTTGAATCAGCGCGTTTTGATTTCTTTGAGCGTATTGCTGACTTCAGTGAAGTACTTAGATTATACGTGTTAGTTATCACGTGTATTAAGTTATTTCGCTGATCAGCTGTAAAACTGTACAAGTTAATAAATTTTTAGGTTAGTCATAAGCACAGTTAACATTGTATTTCTGTTTGAACTGGCGCTTGTAAACGAAGGTCTACAAGTTACTGCTGTGTACACGTGAAGGAAGCTTGTAGAAATGGTAAAGAAGAAATAAACTTATTTATCATTACATGGATTGAAATTGATCTTATCCTCACCTAATAATTTTAAAGAATTATCCCAACCAAAGAACAGTGTTACAGCACCCCCAAAACATCCTCCTTCACAAATATTCAGAACACAACTTGAAGTCTTTTCTTGGATATCACTTGTCTCTCCAAATATTTACATTTCATGTTTGTCTTCATGGAAACCTGTAAGAAATTTGAAAATGCATGATACCGATTGAGTTAACAACTTCCATATCATAATAAATTTTAAAGAAACCTCCGAGCTAAAAAAACAAGTTATATGTGTTCAAAAGTGAAAGCTCGCCTCAGTTAAGTAAGTTACTGTCATTAGGCCTTAAGTTACCATACTTAGAATATGTTGGCAGAGGAAAATCAATTCATATCAATTTACTTGCAGGAAAACACACAGACAGAAGAAAAAAATGTGAACTTACCACTGAAACGACCTAGGACCAGTTCTTAATCTATTGTTACAATTCTATTCAACATAAATTGGCATTTTTACAACTTGGAAACTCTAAGCTACATCTTAGAAATTGAAAATATGACCAGGGACCAACAAGATGGCGAATATATGAATTAATGGGAATTCACATGGAAAGGTCAATGATCAATCAAGCTCAGTACAGAAGTCAATGGTTACGGTCTTTCGAACACGTTCCCGACATCTATGTTGTGCTCAATAATACATCACGCAATATCACAGAAAGGGATAATAAACACTAACACTACTAAGTGTGATTAGCAATATATTGCCAAGTTTCGTGCTGAGCATGTGACACACGATAGAGTTATTACGTTTGCAAAATGGATGATGCATACAAATCCACCCATATACGTTACTGAGATCATAAAAGCTATTGTTGTTGTTGTTGTTGTTATTACTGCAATTCTTTAATAAAAAATGATTTTTCTTTGCTTTCTAAAAAAAAAATGTTTTATTTATGAAGCGTTATATATATTCTCAAAATAAATTAGCAAAATAAATTACCAAATAAATTAGCAAAATAAATTACCAAATAAATTAGCAAAATAAATTACCAAATAAATTTAAATAAATTACCAAATAAGTTACTAAATAAATTAGCAAAATAAACTACCAAATAAATCATCAAAATAATTTACCAAATAGATTACCAAAATAAACTACCAAATAAATTAGCAAAATAAATTACCAAATAAATTAGCAAAATAATTACCAAACAAATTTAAATATTTTTTTTTCAATAAAATAAAGTGACTTTTGTAGTGAGGAATAAGATTGTGTTTTAATTAGATTAATTTTGACAAAATTGTTATAGATAATATAAGATTAAATAAAGACAATGCAATTTCATGAAAGCAAATATTCTTTAGGCTTTTTTTCTCAAAAGCAAACAAAATATATTAAGCATAGCCGTAAGTTGGTTTAAAATAAATTTAATTATGATTCATTAAAATGTTCATGTCATCCAAAATCTAAAACGTTTTTGACTATAGAATTCTGTTTTTAAAGTGTAAGTTATTATACATTCCAGATACTGACCACCATGCATTTTTAATTTTTGAAATCCACCAATATTTTTAAAAACAAAACTAGTCAAATCAATTAGCTAAAGTTTACTGTAAATGAAAGAATTAAGATATTCTACACTAGATGGCACTAGGTGCAAACATTTCAGTTTATAATGTTAAATACCCTGCGTGGTATAAATGTGAAATTATAAGTTCTGAAATAAATGTGAGTTTGATATCTGTTTCAATATTACCAATATATCAATAATACAAAAACAACTAAGCGTTGTTATTGTTCTAATATATATTAGGAACTAATCGTTGTGGCAGAGCAGTATCAATAACCTATGACAAGAAACGTATATTTCTGTATCAAAGTGACAGGTTCATTTCACGTGCATGGTAATCACAAGGAACTAAGCAAAACAATAATAATAACAAAAATATCTCTATCATATTTTAAACACTATATTTTTTTTATCTAGTCCCTTGGGGATATTCAAGAATTAGCAGACTGTATGGTAATAGTACCTAGTTCGCTATATCCATTGCCAACGACGTGTTTCGCTCAATCCAGAGCTCATCAGGCCAGCTGGGATACAACAAACACAGCAATGGTCTTATAAGCTGGCGAGGATTATAATCATATTTGTCATAAGGCATAACAACTGTTTGTACTCTGTGATACAGCGTCATATAAGGACATTATAGTTCACGTTTTTCAGTTTGGAACCCAAAACAAACAGTCACGTAATTCTACGACGATGAAGTGTTTTTTGTTTTGTTTTGTTTTGTTTTTACTGTTTCCCGGTTTGTAAAGTAAACAAGTATAGTTATGAAAGAAAGTAATAATTGCTTGGCATGTAGGGTATGAAAGAAGAGAAGGCATTGCGAAGAAGCATGTTTGTTTGTTTATTTATTGTTATGTTCATTAACAATAGTGGTTACACTAGTTATTATATCAAATGTCATTACTTTTTATTTCGATTTATTTATTAATATACATTTATTATAAAGATTGTTTTGCATTGTTGCTTAAAATACGTACTTAGGACTAACTTAAATCTCCTAAGTTGGTCGAACCTCGAAAGTATCGTTAATCTTTATAAGCAAAAGCATAAGAATAATATATTTAATTAGCCACACTGATGGCCAGATTGATTTCTAGTTTCACATTAAGTAAACAGTTTCATCTGCTTGAAAGTTGTTATGTGATTGATTTGTGATTTCACATTGAAAATACCTTAAATTTTAGTTGTAAAAGTAAGAGCTCAAAAGTAAAAATCGATAGAAAATTAATCTGGCTAATTAAGCTATGCTGAGATTGAAGTCGAAAAGATACTTCATTAGTACAGATTTAACAATAAGTATTCTACACGATTTCTGAAGTACATTACGTAGTTCTTATAGCACGTGGGTAAGAGATATTTCATAATCACAAAGTCTTCCCTGTCCCACCAAACATGTTCGCCCTTTCAGCCATAGGGGCGTTATAATGTGACGGTCAATCCCACAAATCGTTGGTAAAAGAGTAGTCCAAGAGTTGGTGGTGGTTGGTGATGACTAGCTGCCTTCCCTCTAGTCTTTCACTGCTAAATTAGGGACGGCTAGCGCAGATAGCCCTCGTATAGCTTTGCGTGAAATTTAAACCAAACCACAAAGTCTTCTTTTCTGGAGATATGTGTTTTAAGGCCTTTAAAAAATGAGAAAGTGGCTTTTCCTTGAGAAATATGCTTATCGTGATAAAATTCACTTGAAACTATAGGCCTAGTAAAAATTAACCTTTTAATGAGTTTCAAAACATAAAAACGGTATATTGAATACCAATAGATAGCTTTGAAAAAAAAGTGTGTTTTGTGGGGAATAAAACAAGACTGGCAAATCCAAATCACAGGAAATGCTTATCAAAACAAGACACACGGAAAATCGAACTCGCAACTAAGTACTAATTTATTGGAAGAAAAGCTGGAAAAGGAATCGGTGCATAAAAAAAAAACAGGCTAGGGAAAAATCAATAAATGTCTACAAGTACAAATATGCAAGAGAAAATTAGTGATCAATACACTGATTTAAAGAATTCCGATGAATTTACTCACTGCTGAAGATTTAGAGTTAGGGCAGACCGTGTCTGGCTGATTCACGTTTTTAAAAATAAAAGTCAACTGTAAAATTCAAGATAAGAATTTTCGATATCAACATAAGCCAGACACCTTCCTCTATCAAACTGCGAAAATAAATCACCCATCTCTTTACTACTTTTCTCAGAAATAAACAAAATAGAAGGGTACGTCATGTGGAATAACCTACCCCGAGTAGGGGGCCAAGTTGACTCACGTTTATATTAAACCAAATTAACTTTATTTGTATGAATATATTTATTGCACATTCAAGAAGATTGAGTAAAAAACACTTTAACTGTTTTTCACTTTCAAACACTATGTGACTTAAATTCTTTTAACAAAATATGTTAAGAGAAGGCCCAAACGTTTCTATGTCCAATAGAGATGAGAAAACTAAACAAGTTGTTCCTGAGGACAATAATTTCACCAGTAGTTTAAGTTTTCCATTTGTTCCTAAGGATAATAATTTCCCCAGTGGTTTAAGTTTTCCATTTGTTACTGAGGACAATAATTTAATTAGTGGTTTAAGTTTTTCATGTGCTCCTGAGGACAATAATTTCACCAGCATTTTAAATTTTCCATTTGTTCCTGGGGATGTTAATTTCCACTAGTTACTAACGGCAATATTTTCACCAGTGGTTTACGTTTTTCATTTGTTCCCGAGGACAATAATTTCATCAGTGGTTCAAGTTTTCCATTTGTTCTTCGGACAATAGTTTCATCAGTAGTTTTAGTTTTCCATTTATTTCTGAGGACAAAAATTTCAACACTGCTTTATGTTTTCCATTTGTTCCTGAAGGACAGTTATTTCTCCAGTGGATTAAGGTTTCCACTAGTTACTGATGGCAATAAATTCACCAGTGGTTGACGTTTTCCATTTGTTTTCAGAACAACAATTTCATCAGTGGTTTAAGTTTTCCATTTGTTCCTGAGGACAATGATTTCACCTGTGGTTTATGTTTTTCATTTCTTCCTGAGGAAAATAATTTCACCAGTGGTTTTGTTCTATATTTGTTCTTGAGGACAAAAAATTCACCAGTGGTTTAAATTTTCCATTTTTTCCTGAGGACAAAAATTTTAACACTAGTTTAAGTTTTCCATTTGTTCCTGAACATAATAATTTCACCACCAGTTTAAGTTTTTCATTTGGTCCTGAGCACAATAATTTCACCAGTGCTTTATATTTTCTATTTGTTCCTGAAGACAATAATTTCACCAGTAGTTTAAGTTTTCCATTTGTTTCTTACCACAATTATTTTTCCAGTGGTTTTAGTTTTCTATTAGTTCCCGAGGTCAATGATTTCAGCGGTGGTTTAAGCTTCCAATTTGTTCCTGAGGACACTAATTTCACCAGTGGTTTATCTTTTCCATTTCTTCCTGAGGACAATTATTTCACTAGTGGTTTATGTTCTCTATTTGTTCTTGAGGACAAGAATTTCACCAGTGGTTTAAACTTTCCTTTCTTTCCTGAGGAAAATATTTCACCAGTGCTTTATGTTTTCCATTTGTTCCCGAGGTCAATAATTTCAACAGTGTTTTAAGCTTTCCATTTGTTTCCGAAGACACTAATTTCACCAGTAGTTTATGTTTTCCATTTCTTCCTGAGGGCAATAATTTCACCAGTGGGTTTGTTCACTATTTGTTCTTGAAGAAAAAATTCACCAGTGGTTTAAGCTTTCCATTTTTTCTTGAGGACAAACATTTCAACACTAGTTGAAGTTTTCCATTTGTTCCTAAGGACAATAATTTCACCAGTGATTTATGTTTTCTATTTGTTCTTGAGGACAAGAATTTCACCACTGGTTTAAGTTTTTCATGAGCTCCAGAGGGCAATAATTTCACCAATAGATAAAGTTTTTCATTTATTCCTGAGGATAATAATTTCACCAGTGATTTAAGCTTTCCATTTGTTCATGGGGACAATAATTTCATCAGTGGTTTAAGTTTTCCATTTGGTCTTGAAAACAATAATTTCACCAGTATTTTATGTTTCCATTTCTTCCTGGGGACAAGAATTTCTCCAGTGGTTTGTTTTCCATTAGTTCGTGATGACATTAATTTCACAAGTATTTTATGTTTTCCATTTCTTCCCGAGGACAATAATTTCGACAGTATTTTAAATTTATCATTTTTTTCAGAGAGCAATTATTTCACCATTAATTTAAGTTTTCCATTTGTTCCTGAGGACAATAATTTCATCAGTGGTTTAAGTTTTCCATTTGTTCCTGAAGACAATAATTTCATCAGTGGTTTCAGTTTTTATTTGTGTCTGAGGACAATAATTTCAACATGGTTTATGTTTTCCATTAGTTCGAGTGGACATTAATTTCACCAGTATTTTATGTTTTCTATTTCTTCCTCAGGACAAGAATTTCTCCAGTGGTTTAAGTTTTCCCTTTGTTCCTGAAGACAATAATTTCACCAGTAGTTTAAATTTTCCATTTGGTCTTGAGGGCAATAATTTCACCAATCCTTTATGCTTTCTATTTGTTCCTGAGGGCAATGATTTCATTAGCAGTTTAGTTTCCATTTGTTCCTTAGCACAATAATTTCACCAGGTGTTTTAGTTTTCCATTAGTTTCCTAGGTCAATAATTTTAACAGTGGTTTAAGCTTTCCATTTCTTCCTGAGGACACTAATTCCACCAGTGGTTTATCTTTTCAATTTCTTCCTGAGGACAAGAATTTCGCCAGTGGTTTAAATTTTCCATTTGTTCCTGAGGACAGTAATTTCACCAGTGGTTTATGTTTTCCATTTCTTCCTGAGGACAGTAATTTTACCAGTGATTTAAGTTTTCCATTTGTTCCTGAGGACAGTAATTTCACCAGTGGTTTAAATTTTTCATGTGCTCCTGAGGACAATAATTTCACCAGTAGATAAAGTTTTGCATTTATTCCTCAGGATAAGAATTTCACCAGTGATTTAATGTTCCATTTGATCCTGGAGACAATAATTTCATCAGGGGTTTAAATTTTCCATTTGTTTCTGAGGACAATAGTTTCACCATGGTTTATGTTTTCCGTTAGTTTGTGAGGAAAATAATTTCACCAGTATATTATGTTTTCCAATTATTCCTGAGGACAAGAATTTCTCCAGTGGTTTAAGTTTTCCATTTGTTCCTGAGGACAATAATTTCTACAGTGATTTATGTTTTCTATTTGTTCCTGAGGGCAATAATTTCACCAGTGGATAAAGTTTTCCATTTATTCCTGAAAATAATAATTTCACCAGTGATTTAAGTTCTCTATTTTTCCTGGGGATAATAGTTTTATCAGTGGTTTAAGTTTTCCATTTGTTCCTGAGGACAATAATTTTCCCAGTGGATAAAATTTTCCATTTATTCCTGAGGATAATAATTTCACCAGTGGTTTTGTTCTCTATTTGTTCTTGAGGACATAAATTTCACCAGTGGTTTAAGTTTTCCATTTTTTTCTGAGGACAAAAATTTCAACACTAGTTTAAGATTTCCATTTGTTCCTGAGGACACTAATTTCACCTGTGCTTTATGTTTTCTATTTGTTCCTCACGTCAATAATTTCAGCAGTGGTTTAAGCTTTCCATTTGTTCCTGAAGACACTAATTTCACCAGTAGTTTATGTTTTCCATTTGTTCCTGAGGACAATAATTTCACCATGGTTTATGTTTTCCATTAGTTCGTGAGGAAAATAATTTTACCACTATTTTATGTTTTCCATTTCTTCCTGAGGACAAGAATTTCTCCACCAGTTCACGTTTTTCATTAGGTCCTGAGAACAATAATTTCACCAGTGGTTTAAGTTTTCTATTTTTTTCTGAGAACAAAAATTTCAACACAAGTTTAAGCTTTCCATTTATTCCTGAGCAAAAAAAATTTCTCCAAGGGTTTCAGTTTTTCATTTGTTCCTGAGGACAACAATTTCATTTAGTAGAAAAAGTTTTACATTTATTCCTTTGGATAAGAATTTCACCAGTAATTTAATTTTCCATTTGTTCCTGGGGACAATAATTTCATCAGTGGTTTGAATTTTCGATTTGTTCCTGAGGACAATAATATCACCATGGTTTATGTTTTCCATTAGTTGGTGAGGACATTAATTTCACCAGTATTTTATGTTTTCCATTTATTCCTGAGTACAATAATTTCACCAGTAGTTTGAGCTTTCCATTTGTTCCTGAAGACACTAATTTCACCATGGTTTATGTTTTCCATTTCTTCCTGAGGACAATAATTTCAACAGTATTTTATGTTTTCCATTTCTTCCTGAAGATAATAATTTCACCAGTAGTTTATTTTTCCATTTCTTCCTGAGGACAATAATTTCACCAGTGGTTTTGTTTTCTATTTGTTCCTGAGGGCAATAATTTCACCAGTAGATAAATTTTTTCATTTATTTCTGAGGATAATAATTTAACTAGTGATTTAAGTTTTATATTTGTTCCTGAGGACAATGATTTCATCAGTGATTTAAATTTTTCATTTATTCCTGAAGACACTAATTTCACTATTAGTTCAAGTTTTTCAATTAGTTTTGAGGACAATAATTTCACCAGTATTTTATGTTTTCCATTTGTTCTTCAGGACAAGCATTTCTCCAATGGTTTAAGTTTCACATTTGCTCATGAAGACAATAATTTCACCAATAGTTTAATTTTTCCATTTGGTCCTGAGAACACTAATTTCACCAGGTGTTCATATTTTCCATTTCTTCCTGAGGACAATAATTTCACCAGTGGTTTATGTTCTTTATTTGTACTTGAGGACAAGAAATTCACCTGTGGTTTAAGTTTTCCCTTTTTTCCTGAGGAAAATAATTTCACCTGTAGTTTAAGTTTTCCATTTGTTCCTGAGGGCAATAATTTCACCAGTATCTTATGTTTTCCATTTGTTTCTGAGGACTATAATTTCACCAGTAGTTTACGTTTTCTATTTGTTCCTGAGGACAATAATTTCACCAGTGGTTTAAATTTTCCAATTGTTCCTGAGGACAATAATTTCACCAGTGGTTTAAATTTTCCAATTGTTCTTGAGGACAATAATTTCACTAGTAGTTTAAATTTTAACACGTTTTTCATGTATAAAAAATTCGGTAAGACAAAGAGAAAATGCAGAGTAAACATTTAGAGTAAAGAACTCTTAACAGCAAAGATGAAATTCTTCAACCAGAAACTACAAGTTATAATATCCAAGTTTGTTTTGACCTCTTTAATTGAGTGTAGTTGAGCTTTGTACAGTCAGATGTGAACTCTTTCTTATCAAGGGTTATGTCAAATTACTATTAAATATTGTATACTAAGTATAATTTAATTTCTATGTGAAAAAAGTCCATATTCTAAAATAAAACCTAAAAAATATTATCGCCCAAATGACAGCGTTCCTTTATATAAAACCTTTTATGTTCAAACTTTGCCAACAAATTTGATACATTTAGTAATTTATAATCGTTTACAAACACTGCACAATTAGTACAGTTTACGCAATGTAAAAGTGTAGATTTAGATCAGTAGCTAGAAGCGGATGAAACCATTATATAAAAAATAGCAGCTATTTAGTAGTCCCGAGGTTAACAGTTAAGTTAAATACTCATCTAATCATTATAAATGGTACATTTAACATCAAACCACACGCAACTAAGGCAGTGAGTTTCTAGCGTTGGAGTATTCTATAAGCAAATATGCAACGTAATCAACGAAAACAAGCAATTAATATTTGAAGCTAGGAAATAATGATGAAGTTGATAAGGAATAGCATGACGTAAATATATCATAATATGACAGGTCATCTTTTCGAAAGCGCTAGAACTTTTAAGGTTATTTTTCTTCCGTCTTCTTTATTTGTGCTCCAACGTGTTTTTCATAAACTGAATGCCAATAGTTCAATAAAAGTTGACAAGCCTGATGAAGATGAAAGTATGTAAAGTTCCAAGGTATGTTTGGCCAAGAGCTCAGTCCTGTGTATAGAGACATGTCAGAGTTACTACATCATTCTAATCTGGTTGAAGTCACTAATGTGCTTTTCTATGTATGACTAAAAACTTTGTTAAGGAAGGTATCCAAATAATTAGTGACGGATTTAAAGATTGGGACTTGATGTCAGATTTTTAAAGAATCCATTATGTATATCATTCATTTTTGTGTAGCTTATTTTAATATAGTAAAAAAAAAGAAATGTGTAATGTTTCATTGGTCCTTCCATCCGTGGATCAACGTCAAATATCTAGCCTATTTGAATCAAGTTTACTCCAATCTGTTGAACTTTCGGTGATCTCGTTAGTATTGATAATTAGCAAGAAGCATCAAAGCATCATGGGAACGAACATTGAGAACTTGGAGACTTCAAAAGTCTTAATCAAGAAGTCAACCCTAATTTCAAACACCAATTTAGATTTAATGAACTTACTACTTATATCTTACTAATAAATATTCATACCACTCAAGAAACTAGATCACTGAAATTGAAGTTCTAGTTTGGGTGTTGGTGAAGAAATCACTCGAACACCACACTCTGTCTACAAAGCAACCTGTCTACGTAATTCAGAATAAAACATTAACTCACAAGTAATATTGCTAAAGTCGCTTTTTGGATCTGAAAGGTTAGTAAGAATACTTTGGTACATAAATGTTTTCATTAATAAACTAAACTTAACTGGCTAATTATTTTCTTTAATATACAGGTAGGTATAGTTCGTGAAATGCAAAATACGATGTATTGTATTATTTTTGCCTTGCTGTATAGTCCGTGAAATACAAAATACGATGTATTGTGTTATTTTTGTCCTGCTGCATAGTCCGTGAAATACAAATACACGATATAAAAACAATTATAAGTATTCTTCCACATTTACTCATTTTATTTCCATATTTATCATGCCCTCGCCCCTCCAAAAAAAATGTCTTTACGGTTGATGGTGTAACGTATTTGTAATTATATATATATATTGTCGTTGTTCTCGTTAAAACATGTTAACCTTACAATTATGTCTCTAAGTATAACTACCTAATAATATAAATTGTTATCGTAATATGTTGGTTATTAGTTATAAGTGTATTTCGTGTTTTTCTCACGAATTTACGTTAACATGAATTATTTCGTATACTAACATGAAAATTAGGCTCATGTTTTTATATTAAATTAGAACAATTTATGTAATAGTTTTAAAGTTTCATATATTTAGACTCAACCATCTGGCGTTCTCCAAAGGAATAAAAGATGTATGAAATATTTATTAAACAGGTTAAAAACATAAGAGAATTTCTCAGTGGATGAGAGGAAACCGTGGAGAGAAAGTTAAAAAACATGTATGAAAATATAAGAGTTGCTGATAGTCAGATTGACATTTAAAAGTTGTTTTGGAGTGGTTGTCAGTATATTACCTCCCACTATTTATAAATGTCTCCCTAAAGCCACTTAACGAATAGAAAGCGTTTTCACACACACACACACACACCAATAATTTACTTCTCCTTTTTAATTACAGTAGATTATGTAATATGTAAGCATGTCAGTAATCGCCCATAGATGGCGCTTGTCGTTACTCACATACATTGTGAGGCTTCAATAAGAAATTTCCATAAAAAACATCCGGGCATTACAAATAACACTCGATATAATTTATGACGAAAAAAGCTTTACCTTCTTATTTATTGTTATTTATTTATACACAAATGTTTAGTTTTCTTTAAAAGGCTTATCCTGTATAGGTCTAATTGGTACTTTGCCAGTGCGACCATAACTGAGGACTTATCACGCTAAAATTCGAGTCTCGATACTCGTGGTAGGCAGAACACAGTTAACCCATTTTGTTACATTATGCTTAAGAACAAACAAGCAAAAAAACAACCATAACTTGTAATTACATTCTATCAAAACAATAACTCTGATCCATCTGACCTATAAATAACACGTGTATGTATGTAGTTACCAGAAACATATGTACTTTCTAGTTTGTTTTGAAGTTTTTTTTGTGTTTACACTTTCAGCTCTTTAAACAAATTAATAAAAGTTGGTGTTCTTTTGGTGCAAAGCTATGTAATAAGTTATCTACGTTCTGTCCACAGCGGAAAATCGAACACAGAATGAGTTAGTAAACTGACCTCAGACCCACCGTGGGATTTACAATAGCATTTTGTACAACGGCCTTTAGTTTTCCAATGTGTTTGTTCATCGCTGGCTCAGTGCTAGTATTCATTTTTTAACTGTGTTGGTCCAATGTTTTTGTAACGTCGGTCCAAGAAAGTAAAGAATACCTAATTAAGATACCGGTTTATTAATTAATATTAGATAAGATACAGGTATAGATATATGGATGTAAAGAGTTTTATGAACAAAAAAGTCGTTTTTTCTCTTATTATTATTGTCCATATAACTAAAAGAGTAACGTGTGTGCGTGCATGGGAAGTTTTTAAACTTCTTTAAACTATGCATGTTCGGACGACGTCATCATATGTGTAAGAGAGGGGTGAAGGTAGGATACTAGGCATTGCAAAGGAAAAGGTATTTGGGGAATGTATCTGTCATCTCTAAAAGCCTCATCTCAGACAGAAGTGTTTGTGTGTTAAAGTTTTGTGTTCTAATTCCTTCGTCTGGTTATATGCACTTAAAGTACCGGTACCCTCACCTTGTTGATTTTTAATACTTGCCCCAAAAACCCACGTTTTGAAAGCGTCGTTAGATCTGGGGTCTCTTACTAGAAATGCCAACCGGTTTGTCATTTTTGACCAAACCACTCGACTCAAAAGTGTCTAGTAAAGGTGTTTGGTGGCTTTCACATGTTATGGAATAGGTTTAACTAACTTAGGTTTAACCTTCCAGTCATGAAATGACCAACGATGCGCTTTTGGATGGAAATGGAGTTGGAAGAATGGAAGCATCACTCCACTAACTTTAAACTCTAAAATAACCATTGATACATTTTGGAATGGAGATGGGAGTGGGGGATAAAGAGGATAAAGCATCACTCCACTAACTTTAAACTCTAAAATAACCATTGATACATTTTGGAATGGGGGTGGGAGTGGGGGATAAAGAGGATAAAGCATCACTCCACTAACTTTAAACTCTGAAATAACCCTTGGTATATTTTGGAATGGGGGTGGGAGTGGGGGATAAAGAGGATAAAGCATCACTTCCCGAGTAGAATCTTTAAAAAGTTCTATAGCTGGAAGCTTTTTTCTCCCGAAAACGTGAGTTAACATAGTAGGTGAAATGAATCAACCAATCACCGCTTCTTCTTCGTTTTTGTTCCTGCTTGGTAAGTTATCGCAAAAAGGCTTATATTATACACTATAAAGCTGGGCTCCCATAAGGTTCCATCTCAAACGTCTTCCTGTATAATTGTTGTATATGTATTGACTTATACACGTGCCAAGATCTCAAATAGCTGGCTAGGTTACTCCAAGGACAAACAAAGCTCGAGACTAGTGGGGATTCTACAATACATTAGTCAAATCAATACAACAAAACTGCCGTTAACCGGTTTATGATGAGACAAGAACTAAGCTTGATAATGAAACTAAAGAACTGAAATATGGTTTTCATGAAATTAAAGTTTGTTCACATATCAGTATGATAAGTATTTTGATCAGTATTGCACTTTCTAAAAAATACATATGTATACATACATGTATGTCACTAAGTGCTTGTTGTGCTCTCTTTCTCTCTCTCTCTCTCTCTATATATATATATATATATACTTAAAACGCTAGAGACCGGGTTTCGATATCCGTGGTGAGCAGAGCGCAGATAGCTCATTGTGTAGCTTTGTGCTTAACTTTAAACAAGATGGAACAAGACTCTCTCTGCATATATATATATATAAACTGTATAAATACAAATCAAAGTCAGAACGTTTACCCAAAAACTATAAAACAAACATATTTGTCCATTATCAATCCTTTTCGTTACCAGTAAGTCATAAACTGTATTATATATATATAACACGTCTTAGTGACGGACAGCAATTAATATAATATGATTTTGTGAATATTACCCATTCGCGGCCTTTTGACTAAAGTCAAAGTGTAGTTATATTATGATTTTTTTTTTTCAATCTCAGGTGTTTGTTTTCTTATCATAGTTTTATTTTCACTGATAATCTTATATTTCCGAAACCTTAATTTTTACTTTTTGCTCGTCATATTCCAACAGGATTCACGCTTTATTTTTACACAGCTTGTTCGAAACTTGTTCGTTCGTACTAAACGCTTCGGCGATAGTTTATTAGAGACTTGTTCGTTCGTACTAAACAACTTGGCAACAGTTTGTTCGAGACTTGTTCGTTCACACTAGACAACTTGGTAACAGTTTGTTCGAGACTTGTTCGTTCGCACCAGACAATTTGGTAACAGTTTGTTCGAGACTTGTTCGTTCGCACTAGACAACTTGGTAACAGTTTGTTCGAGACTTGTTCGTTCGCACTAGACAACTTGGTAACAGTTTGTTCGAGACTTGTTCGTTCGCACTAGACAACTTGGTAACAGTTTGTTCGAGACTTGTTCGTTCGCACTAGACAACTTGGTAACAGTTTGTTCGAGACTTGTTCGTTCGCACTAGACAACTTGGTAACAGTTTGTTCGAGACTTGTTCGTTCGTACTAAACAGCTTGGCGACAGTTCAATCAATCACCTGCTTTGTAGTAAATAGAGCTTATAAGATTCTTGGAAAAGGAGGCAAGGCCCCAGAGAGATATTTAAATTTTTAATTTAAATATCTGTTTAACTCTTTTCCCAAATGTTGATATTTGCGTCATCAGGAAATGTCAACGTTTGCGAAATGTCGATCACGTGTTTTAACTTAACTTGTTCGTGAGTTTTGTAGTTCTCCGGAGACCTGTCCATTTCATTCCTAACAAAGTTTATATTTTTATGGTCCTTAAATACTGATATTTTTCCAACTTGTTGGCTTCATCCGCTTGGCTTATGTTTTTAAGTAATTTTCGTTTATCAGTTGCGTTTAATAAAGGTGGTGCATATATGCTTTTTGGGATTATTTTTTCATTTAATCATTTTATTTTTTTTCTCTTAATCAACGTACTAGAAATCAACTTGAATCACTTCATGTGGAAACAATAAATTATTATTACGATTACACATCATGAAATTTGTTTTTGTCTTTTTTGTAAAAAGAAGCAAAATGAGAAATATCCATTCGGCTTCTCTAGTGTTTAAATTGGTATTTATAAACTTGCCTAGAAACACCCTAATTTATCATGAAAAGTATGTCTTGTAACCATAGGAACAGCGAAAAATTTGTTTCCACTATTATTGTTCATATTCTTTAATTTGAAGTTACATTTCTCAAGTGATCGGAATGATAATACAAAATTTCGACCGCATTATTGAATTAGTTTACTGACAGGAAAATACAGTTTTAAAATAAAAAGAACCATCGTAATAATAATAATGCCAAAACTTCATCGTTTGCAATTTGAAATATTTTTTTATTACATACACACACACATATATATATATATATATGTATATATATAGACTTGGCCATGTAACGTTCCGATTTGTTACTCAATTCATTCTTAGGCATAAGTTTGTTTGTTTATTTGTTGTTAAGCACAAAGTTACACAATGTGCTATCTGAGCTGTGTCCACCACGCGTATTGAAACCTAGTTTCAGCTTTCCCGCCGAGCCACTGGTTCTAATTGGTAATAAACGACCTTATAACACGAAATTTGTTATTTTTCCTTAATTGGCCATTCAACGTCTCGCTTTACAGCTTCTTAAGAAGGTTCTCCTAAAACACAGACCGCAATTGCTAACCACGACGCTAAACTAGCTATTGTAAATGAATTGAAACGCCTTCTAGTGCTAAATTGGGAGGAAATCACGGTTGATTACATCAGTAACCTTATCAACAGCATGCCACGTCACCACGAAGACAAATCAAGTACTGAATGTTAAATATGAACTGATATAAGGTTACAGACCATATGTGTGATAATTTAATGTTATATTTTGTTATGATAGGTGAAATGCTGAATTACATATCTTTCTGCGGGTATTTGGTAAAATTGTTGGCTGTTCTAACAAATCGTTCATGATGACCATATAACCTGTCTCATTATACAAATTACATATGTAAATGTATAATACAATATGTATTTCTCAGTTTGATAGCGATAAGTGTATTTTTATTCCATCTTTATAATAATGATCATATTTATGTAACGAATTTGTTGTTATGTATTTATTTTAAATATGAACGCTGTTTAGATTAAGTTTATATTTAAAAATATGCGTAGCTTATAGTGTTAGATATGTATTGCATGTAACTACTGCCAATTCTCTAAAGTTGTAGAAGATTCGTGAACGTAAGAATCGACAATATATCCATTTCCGTAACCGGTTAGATACAGCTCATTATTGTTGTCTGAATTTTCGAGAAAACCCTTCCCGCGCCTATAACAACAGCCAACACGACGCGCCAAAGAGAGAGATTATTAATAGTCCGCTATAAAAAGTGTGCTATAAAAACTTCGAGAGCTATAACCGTGATTTTTTATAACACTTATCAATTGGAAAATTTAAGATATTTGACCAGGAACATTTATAAATTTCGAACATTACAAATCGTTTAACATCAGTGGATTCTCATCGGACATTAGTATCTTTATGAAAATATTACTTCAAGGGACCAACAATTCAGTGTGAGCGGCCAGCGAGACAAAGCTAGCTAGCTTCTCGGCGAATCGTATCTACATCGACATCAAGTTAACACCCTAGATATCAAGGAGACTCCAAACTAGAAAAAATATTTTATATTGTTTGTAAGTTAGTGAAATTTTTGTTTATGAAACTTTGTTTGTATTAACTAGTCGTAATAATTGATAATGTAAATTGTACTGTTGTGTATATATTAAAACGTGTTTGTGTTAAAAACGAAAACGGTGTGTATCAATCTTGTTGGCAAATATCGTAAATTAACTAAAATAACGCCATATATTTAGATACTAAATCCAGAGTACGATTTAACTATTAAATCTAAACTATTTAACTCGGCTTTGGACTATTTGAAATTCATAATACGTAACATTTATTATAAAATATGCAAACAATGAATACAATCAATCTTGCCCAAACGGCATTCATGTAGGTTTTTTAACTTTAACAAATGAGAACGAGTCCAGGACAATAAATTCGTTAAATGTTAACGGTTGGAGAATAGATACAAGGAATTTGACAACGTTGTTACTATAACTGGAAGAATAGGACGTATTGGATGATTATATTCATGACTTTAGGGATGATATACATTATACCAACTGGTGATTTGCAAGGATATAGTTATCTTGTTTTTTCTACCTATCTAACGAATTGCTGTACTTTTTATTCTCTTTGAATGGTGAGGGAGAACATATCTGAAGCAAACGGTTTGAATTTTGTAATGCCACTTTTTAAAGTTATTCTTCATTTGTTATTTACAATAAAATTATATTCTTACTAACAAGTTTATAAATACTTTAAAAGTTACGGTTTAAACGTCAAACAGGCCTAAAATTTGTGATCAAAATCACGCTAATTGTAGATTCAACGAAAGGCCTCTTGAACGGTGAATTGTTTCCAATACTGCTAAAAAGTATTAAACTCACTTATGATTTGAGGTGTTATGTCGTATTAAATATATGCCTTATAACAAAAATTCATTTTAAAATGAAGATCCTGATGGTATTCTTTTGCTGCTCCACAAGGGTAAAATGAAGATCCTACTATAATTTTTTGCTACTCCACAAGTGTAACATGAGAATCATAATAGTGATCTTTTGATGCTGCACAAATGATGTAAAAATTTGTGAAATTTTTAACAGTAATATATTGTACTATATGAGGTGATGTAGAACTCAAAATAAGTGAAAAATAAGAAATAGGTATATAAATGCGAAAAGATTATTTGTGTGTTTTTATATAAAATTTTAAGATTAATAGAATGGACTTTATTATCACTTATCCATTTTTTGTGTAGAGCTCTGTACCAGCTTTGTCGATATATTCTGAAAGTTTCTGTAAGTACTATCACTTAAGTATATGGCATATAACAGGAAAATCAAGGGTGATTATTTGGCTACTGCTTATTCTACGTTGTAAACCGAGATGATAATGCAACAGACTGAAGCATAGTGAAAAAGGCAAAGATAAATATAGCGTAAGGTTTAGAATCACAGTAAAGAAAAGGCAAAGAGGGCTAACTGAAAACCTCTGCATAAGATGTCAATCTTTTACCACAGTGTTCCATGCCATCATTTTCACATGTGGCTTTTGTCCAGTCTATTTCAAGATGGGCAGGTTTTTCTTGCAGAGTAGCACATGTTTCTTGCTTGCACTTGTCAGCCATCCACCTTTGCAATTTATCACTACAAGTGGATGACATATCAACAGCAGTGTATTTGCCACTATCCGAACTGTTATCTCGTCACAGATAACAAGAACGCGAACCTGATAGTAAACTATTAGGACAACTAATCATTAATGATGCTATAAGCCGATCTTGCGAAAAACAAACAGTGTCAGGTGAAGTTTAGTGTGAGATTTTTTATTTTTGTTTTTGAAAAAAAAACATGGGGAATGTAAATCAAAGTGAAACGAATTATGTAAAGAAAACAAAAGTGGGAGTATTTTGATATCTTAAAGCGATGCTAATGGGTCTATTTGGTGTTAAATGAGGTCTCAGAAGCGTCTATTTTCTGTTGACTGAAGACTACCTGGACTGACAAACATGCTGCGACGGAACTCTTTATTAGGACGGAGGAGAGTCTGTGTTATGGCCGGTGATAAACTTTCCTAGCATGTAATTAAATAGATAATGTTAATCGAAGTCGGTTCATCAGACACAAACAGGGCCTCCGTATAACAGAAATCCATGATAGGATGAATGTCATGCCCTCTCCCATCCAGTGGCTCAGCAGTAAGTCTTTAGGCTTATGACGGTAAAAACCGGGTTTCGATACTCGAGGTGGGCAGAGCACAGATAGCCCATTGTCTATCTTTGCGCTTAACAACAACAAAAACAAAGCTCGACGTCATTTTATTTCGTTACAAATGTAAATAAAAAATTAGGAAGTAGGAATAGGATCACCAAAAAGTAAGGAAACAAGGTAGGAATGGGTTGAATAGCATTACAACACTTGGTGGATTTTGACACGGTGCAACCTCAAAGTGGGTGTGGCCATTGCTACGGCCATTCCTACTCCGTGTGCTTTTTATCACTTGGTAATTATTCAAACTAAATGAAAGCTGTATCTAGATGAATTTCTCTGTTTTAAATTTTGTTTCAGTAACCAAGTACAGATCAAATTAAGTGACTCTGACGAAACCCATTACCTCATAAGGGGGGATATTTAATGTCGGAAGTGAGACAGAAAGCTCCAATAGTCATAGTTCGCTTATGGGGGACATTATGGCTATCTGACTGATAAGGAGTGAGCCAAAAGAATAGTATCAAAATGCTGATTTGTGAACTTTTTTAATTTGCTGAGTATTTAGAAAGGATTAGTCACTGATAATAGTCAATTCAAGTCTATAATTGGATCAAAGTTCAAAGTCAAACACGAAGTAGAAATGGGTAAAACGATGACCACACCCACTTTGAGGTTGCACCTTGTCAAAAACCACCAAGTATTATAATGTTATCCCACCCATTACTATTGTTTCCTTACCTTATGGTTTTGTAAAATTTTTGTTTTTACTCTACCAAATTTTTCAAGTGCTTTGATGGTTTGTTACTCTGTAGTTGGTTTGTTTACTACTCAACAGTACGTGTAAAGTGTTTATAAAGTTTTCTTTACATGCTGTTTGCAGTGCGTTTGAGATTTTCATTTGTATTACACATAATGCACATCTGACCCATTCCTACTATAAGTGCTACTGTACTTATGATATTAAAAAGACAGATCACGCGCGTTTGAACGGATTTTGAAACAACCGTAATACCCCAGTTTTTCATGTAATTTTGTTTCCTCCATCTTACTCGAGCTTCTATCGTGAGTATGTTTTATAATGTAAACTGCCTGCTCTTGAAATTAGAATTTCTATGAGGAATGATTGGTGTGACGGATGATTATCTGCGTTAAGCAACAAAACAGGTCTTTGTAACCATGATTGTAGAAGGTGTAGAAGACACACTTGAAATTTTTTAAGCAAACAGGAAATTATTTTGCTAACTGGGCCGTTTTTTTTCTTTTCACAAACTTATACAGTTGGCTAACTATGCTCTGTTTACGGCGGAGAATACGTTGTAAGTCCGTGAACTTAGCGCTTACCCAACAGGAGACTTAAACAGAGCTTTTACCAAGTAGTTGGAGTATCCACTGCGAATTACATGGTTCAAAGTTCGCGACCTGTTACAACTCAACACATTATAAACTTTAAACAGTGGATTCGTCGTAAGAGTGACAGTCAATCCCCTTATTCGGTTCAAAGCCAGACGAAGCCTTTGTGACGGCGGGTGCTGCTGATTGACTGGCTTCTTTCTGTTTAATAGTTCAAAAATAGTCAAAGGATTTCTGACTTGCGCATAAAGTACCCTACAGATTAAAAATACCAATTTTGCTACCCTTGCAAAAACAAACAAATTAAAAAAAAAATGCAAGCCTTACAGAAATGGTTCCATAAGTCCTTTATTTCGGTGAGAATATCACACTATGGTAAAAATATATATTACAAAAATAAACAGATATGAAACTTTCTTTAACCAAAATAAAATTTATAATGTCGTAATTATAAACAAGTTAAATTGGCACTTCCGTAGCATACGTCTGTTTATCCAACTTTGACATGTTTAAACTCACAGACTATGATGAAAAATCACTGTCGAAGCAAAGAGTTTTGTTACAACACTTTTAAAAACAAGTTCATGGTTCTTCGAGTTTACATTTTTATTAGTGATAACGTGAATTTGTATGTTGCTTCGAGAAAGCAAGAACAAATAGATAATTACTTTCATTTATCCCTTAGCGGCACAGCGGGAACTCTGAAGGGCTTATAATGATAAAAATCAAGTTTCGATACCCGAGGTGGGAAAAGCACAGATAACCCATTGTGTAGCTTTGTGCTTAACTACAAGAAAGAAAACAAATCATTTATTGAAATCCTTTTCTACTGCCGTCTAGTAAGGATTTTTTTAATAATAATGTATATTATACAACATACAGCTAGACACTGACTCAACTGTACGTCTGAGGGCTTACATTGTCAAAAATCTGGTTTCGATACTCGAGATGCTTACATTACATATAGAGCCCATTGTGCAGCTTTTTGCTCAACAACAAACAACAATACAACATATAGTGTTGGAATCAAAATTTAAATGAAACAACTTCATAATTTTATATAAACACAATTCTCTGTGGCTCCCTCTCATGGAAGAAATGGAAAAGAAACCGTGTGTGATAACTTGCTTTAGAACTACATCTAAAATTCCAAATATAAAATATTTATTTGTCTCTATAGAATTCTTAGAAAACACAGATGAATACTCGTTCATACATTACACTTTTGTACTGCCTTTTGATTTATAAGTAATCCTCATGGAAATTAGAAGCATAGTATTCCTCTGTGACATCTTTTTAAATCAATAGGTAAATTAATAATGGTGCACCGGAAAATGTACGTAATTCCCCTTCGCGCGTGGTCTTGACAAACGAGTTTACATCTGTACTGATCATTAGAATGGGATCAGCAAGTACTCTGTTTCCCTAAAATACTGTTACAAACACACAACAATGGGTGCAACAATATTCCGTTTCCATAAAATAATGCATAGAAATAACATTGTGATTTCTAGTAGGCCTATTACATTTTTAAACGCTACATTCTTTATCTTGTCTCTTAGAGATTTTCAAGAATTAGACGAATGTATAATAATAGTGTACCAACCACAGTATGTTTGTGATATCCATTGCTCTACAGGTCGGTTGGGATACAACAAACACGTCGTATAAAATGGCTTATATAAATAGTGTTCTGACCATTGCTGTGTTTGTTATATCCCAACCATACTGAAGAGCTCTAGATTGAACGAAATACTTCTTCGGCAATGGATATGGCAAATATGGTGTGGTTGGAATACTATTGTTATTATTATACATTATTCGAATTCTTCAAAATTCCTAAGGTACTAGATTAAGAGTGTAGAGTTTAAAAATGCAATAGACCTAATTTTAATGTCATATGACAAGTATAATTGTAATCACACATCGCCAGCTTGGAATAGGCATTGACAACATAGCCAATGAGCTTACAGTTGCTTTATTTGAATTTCCTTCTTTCACGTGACTAATCAGTGGCTCGCTATATCTAACCTTCTGGCTCATGTGATTTCACTCGTTAAAACACAGATAAATAGAAATACACTATCAGTGTTAAACGTAACAATTTATTTTACTAAGATACAAATGCTGTTTTATAAAAGCATATTTTACAAAGATAATATATTTTAAGTAGAAACCATAAGCATGCTATATAAGTAACTCAGTTATTTCTTCTTACAGTTTTATAACGTTTCTTGCAGTTTGTAGAATGTGTACGAGGGTGTTGAAAGTAACAATGTCTGATATCTGTAAAGAACAAAAACTGTAGTTATATTTGTTTCCTTCAGATCGTGAAACTCCGGTAAAAGAATGCGCAAATCAGTTGAAAATTTAAAACTTATATCTTGTTTCGAGTTATTCATGTATAGGCTAAAACATTTTCAATTATGATTATCCGGAGAAACGCTTTTGTTTCTCCGTCTTATCTAATCCTGTGTTCAAAATTCTAACTCTTCTTTCCATGTTTCTGTGTATAAAGGTCTACTTAAAATAGGAACTGAAAAGCAAAAAAATAAAATTAAAAAACACGTTTATCTAAAAAAGTCGCCAGGATTTGACCTTTTGGTTTACCCAGCTGATTGGATTGGAAATTTATTTCATTTAGAGAGCAACATTGTTTCTATACTGCAACAGTTGTCTTGATGGCTTTGTTACGGGAACTGGATGAACCACTGTTCTGTTACAAACACACAACAATGGATTCAACATTATTCCGTTTCCCTAAAATAATGTTACAAACACACAACAAAGGATGCAAAAGTATTCCGTTTCCCTAAAATAATGTTACAAACACACAACAAAGGATGCAACAGTATTCGTTTCCCTAAAATACTGTTACAAATACACAACAATGGATGCAACAGTATTCCGTTTCCCTAAAATACTGTTACAAACACACAACAATGGATTCAACATTATTCCGTTTCCCTAAAATAATGTTACAAACACACAACAAAGGATGCAAAAGTATTCCGTTTCCCTAAAATAATGTTACAAACACACAACAAAGGATGCAACAGTATTCCGTTTCCCTAAAATACTGTTACAAATACACAACAATGAATGCAACAATATTCCGTTTCCATACGATAATACATAAAATAACATTGTGATTTCTAGAACATCAAGGAAACGTTTAAAGAGTAACATAATATGAAATTTACATTTTAACATATAATATAAAGAGTAACGTATTTATATCCCAAACGTACTAGGGTTGTAAATAGCCTAGTAATTAGCGTATCACAATGCTGATCGGAAGGTTGAAGGTTTGGGACGAAACATGCTGCTAAACAGATTCCTCATTTTCAGCTGAGCGAAAGTTATGATCAATCCAGGTATTCGGTTAAGAGAATCAGTGTAGGCGGCGAGTAGTACTGCTGGTTGTCCTCTGAATCTTGAGGTTTCTGACTTAGCCCAACTCTACTTATAAGAACCTCATGAAGCAAGTAAGATAATGTATGTGTATATCCTAAACTTACATATTAACATCTCATGTAGCGAGTAAGATAATGTACGTGTAAGTCCTAAACTTACATATTAACACCTCTTGTAGCGAGTAAGATAATGTATGTGTATATCCTCAACTTACATTATAACATCTCATGTAGCAAGTAAGATAATGTAAGTGTATGTATCCTAAACTTACATTATAACATCTCATATAGCAAGTAAGATAATGTATGTGTAAATCCTAAACTTACATTATAACATCTCATGTAGCAAGTAAGATAATGTATGTGTATATCCTAAACTTACATATTAACACCTATTGTAGCGAATAAGATAATGTATGTGTAAATCCTAAACTTACATATTAGCACCTCTTATAGCGAGTAAGATAATTTATGTGTATATCCTAAACTTACATATTAACATCTCATGTAGCGAGTAAAATAATGTACGTGTAAATCCTAAACTTACATATTAACACCTGTTGTAGCGAGTAAGATAATGTATGTGTATATCCTAAACTTACATTATAAGATCTCATTTAGCAAGTAAGATAATGTATGTGTAAATCCTAAACTTACATATTAACATCTTATTTACCGAGTATGATAATGTATGTGTAAATCCTAAACTTACATATTATCATCTTCTATGTCAGATATGACAATGTTTGTATAACAGAGGGATGCATATAAATATCAGGTACATCGAAAAAGATAATAAATAAATTAACATCTGCTAAGCTAATGTATGCATATCCCAAACTTACATAGTATCTAATAGTAAGGGTTAATATAATGTGTGTATATCTCAAACTAATATATTATCTTGTAGTAACGGGTAACACAAGGTATGTGTATTCTAAACTTACATAGTATTTAGTAGAAACGGGTAACATAACGTGTGCGTATCCCAAATTTACAAAGTATGTAGTAGTAACGGGTTAAATAAGGTATGTATATCGAAAACGTACATCGTATCTAGTAGTAACGGGTAACATAATCCTGTAAAGTATCTAGAAGTAACAGGTAACATAATATGTGCGTATATTCCAAACTTACATAATATCTAGTAGAAACGGGTAAAATATCATGTGTATATCCCAAACTTACGTAGCACCCAGTAGTAACAGGAAACAAAACGTGTGCATAACCAAAACTAACATAGTATCTAGTATTAACGTGTATCATAACGCGTGTATATCCCAAACTTACATAGCATTTAGAAGTAACGGGTAACATAATGTGTGTTTATGTTCCAAACTTACATAGTATCTAGTAGTAGCGGGTAACGTAACGTGTGTATGTCCCAAACTTACACAATTTCTAGTAGGAATAGATAATATAGCATGTGTATATCCCAAACTTACATGGCATCTAGTAATAACGGGTGTTATAACGTGTGCATATCTCAAACTTATTTCCGTTCTTGCAATGACTGTGGCTTCTGATCAAAATTGCCATAAAAGAAACAGTTCTCTTTATTCTTCTAGCTATCGAGTCCCATGTCACAAGATTGAAAATTCTTCCAAAAAATCCAATGTAACTAGCTGCTGGAAGAAAGACTTTTTTAAGCTATTTGTAGCAACTGCTGAAAGAAAGACTTCTTTAAGCTATTTGTAGCAACTGCTGAAAGAAAGACTTTTTAAAGGTATTTGTAGCAACTGCTGAAAGAAAGACTTTTTAAAGGTATTTGTAGCAACTGCTGAAAGAAAGACTTCTTTAAGCATAGCTCTAGACGTTGTTGGTTCCTTTCCCACATCGAGATGGAAGGATGTATTAATACAACAACTAGACTAAAAAAAGTATGGTATCTCAAACAGTTTGTCTCCGTCACTATCTAGTTTATTACTAAAGATATGAACAGGTATATTACTTAGAAGAGATGCCAAGAATCGTCCAATAGTTATCTAATAACTTCCTGGCCAACATTTTTGTTTTCTAAATAATTGCGTATGAGTTTGATTTCATTTTCTGTGTTTGTTTGTAGATTCTTGGTCAAATACGTCGTTCTTTATCTATTGACTCAAATAGCTATATCGAAACACAATTTTGTTACGTTTTATAGGTTATAGGAATATTTTTAAAAATCCCAATATCCACTGTTCCATTGATATCGTTTAAAAAACATATTATTTTTGGTCATTGATTATATATAAATGTGTATATAGTATATATCACATCTGCTTTTGTATATTGTTCATATAGCAGCATATCAGTTACTAAATATTAACAACTTCATATAGGATATTGATGAAATAGCAGCTTTGTATGACATATAAATAACATATTTATTTGGCATATCTTCTGCCGGATTTTGATGAAATATAAACTTACTATAGCATACATGTTACAGTATATTGGTTAAATAACACTTTTATACTTTAAATTATGTATTGAAAGAAATCCATAGATCAAATGGCTTTCAGGATTTGGTTTATCTGCAAGTATGGTAAACAAGAAACAGCTATTAATAGCAAGGTTATCACCAGATTAAACGACAACAATTACTTTTGAATGTTATGAATGTACAACAGCGTGTCTCAAGTTCAAAACTTGAAGAGAACAAGTAAAAGAAAATTTAATATATAAATGTTTACAAATAAGCTTAGCAGACTAAATTACCTGCAAGAGAGCTTATGTTTTCTCAATGTATATTTATTAGTTATTTAAGCTGTTTGATTTATAGACCAAAAATCGTCCATCGTGTAAAACTTATTAAGCTACGACATCTCACGATCACAGGTCCTATTACCACGTTCCAACCTGATTGTTCTTTTCTTTATGTGTGTGTGTGTCTATGTATGTGTGTGTCAGCTAAGCCTAACATTAGGCTTAATCGCAAAGGTTGACAGAAAAGAATCATAGTTTGTTTTTGATGGGTTTATATCCTCCACATTAGCTTCTCTTTTTAAACTTTGCTTACAGCTTCCTCTGTTGTTGTTGTTGTGGCTCGAATGCAGCGTGAAGATGGAGAAGTAGGCACTACACTGTCATCCACGCCATCAGTAGTGGGTGCTGATGACGCTGGCATTGATGGTTGTCGTTTAGATAGTCGAATAAATCTATCTCTACGAACAAACTCGTCGTATAGGTGAGTCAGACGAGACTCGTAACGTTCTGTTCTTATATACTTTATCATTACTACTACTAACGCTAGGGCATACAAAAGTAACACCACCATAACATAAATGATAGCGTTTGATTGGCTGTTAGCATGCATCTCCAGAATAGCCTTATGTCCTGGAGGCATGTCGTCTACCACTTTTGTGTTGTTTGGAACTGATAAGTAATTCTCCATAGTAACACGCTTTATGTGAGCTACAGACACCTGCAAAATAATAATAATAAGATATTATTAGAAAGAAAATTACTTAAAGCTACTGGTATTTAGTATATGTATGCAATAAAATATATATCATTAAAAAACAAAGCATATTTTCTTTTAGAAATACGTGAATTAGCATTTTTTGCCCTTTTAGATAATTTAGATAATTAGATAATTTTAGATTTTTAGATAATTGTATATTAACGTATTACTTGATTGTTTATATAAATGTTAATTATTGTCTTATTAGAAACTTCTTCTGTCTAACAAAATAGATTCAAAAATTAATGCGCTAAACTTGCTTAACTATCACGCCACGTATATAAGTATAATAGTTCTGTCTGTTGTATGTCCATGTAACTACCTCACAGGGTGTGAATGGAACTTCACCAAACTTGATATGGAGGTTCATTATGTCCATGCGGGGGTACATACAAATTTTCGGTTTTGGAGATTTTTATAGGCGATTTTGCGTTTTTACTACTACTTCGCCCTTGTTGATGGATCCTCACCAAATTTAGCAAGAAGGTTTGTTGGGTCCATGCAGAGATACATGCATATTTGCGATTTCATATTTTGTGTTTTACAGTTTTTATGGGCGTTTTTTGCGTTTCTTACAATTACATATAAGGGAAGCAACTTTTCATGTCCTAAGATAATCTTTCATTAATCATGAATTTACATAACTTCCGTCCAGGGGACTGGTACCCCAGCTAGTAATGAAATTACTTTTTAGGTTATGGTATTAACTGACACGTTCGTATTGTTATTTGGTCATGGAAATTTGACGTCATGTGATGAATGCGGTGCTTAACGTCTCGACTTTTCTTAGAACATTTTGTGCAGTATAAAACGCGAGTTAGGCTAGAGAGTAGATGGATTACTGATTATTGAGCCTGAAGTATTATTGTGTTTGTGTCGAGTTTGTTAGTCGGTAATGGTTGAGTTTGTATTTCAACGAAAAGATAAATATAAGGAAGAATTTTGCGAGTAACTGAAATTTCTGTATTAGTTTACTGTGAAATTATGACTATCAACGACCATCATTTAAGCTAACTTGTAGAACTTTTTGTCGAAGAAATAAAACACTTTCGTTACTATTAAGTGGACTAGAATTTCTATTCTTAGTTTTACAGACTAATCGAGAAGAACCTACCCAACAATTAAAACTTTAACAACAGTAGTCTCAAGTGTGGGATTATTTTGGTAAAAATAAAGTTGAATCCAGACTCAGTTCAAGATGATTACACAAACCCGAAAAGAAACTGAAATTTTAATCGAAGGAAGGTAAAGAAGAAGATGCGGTTAATTAAAAGAAGATCAAGAGGAAATATACAGGAATTAAGAAAGGAATTGCAAAAGCAAGACATAAGATTGAAGGAAGAATTACAAACAAAAGTCAATTTGATTGAAGGTAAGATCGAGGAAGACACCGAACATATACTGAATCGTTTCATGTGACTACAAAATCAAAGAAGTAGGAAAGCATGTCATGAAGAAAAATGGAAGTATAGAAGGACTATAGCAATAGACCAAAGAAGTTTAGA
Organism: Limulus polyphemus; assembly: GCF_000517525.1. Lineage (NCBI taxonomy): Eukaryota > Metazoa > Arthropoda > Merostomata > Xiphosura > Limulidae > Limulus > Limulus polyphemus. The sequence goes on along the minus strand of NW_013666179.1, from coordinate 221,883 downwards.
GGGGTTATAATAATAATAGCAAACAATACAAAAGGATTGTAGCAATAAGATCAAAGACGTTTAGAGGGGTTATAATAATAATAGCAAACAATACAGAAAGGTTTTAGCAATAAGATCAAAGAAGTATAGATGGATTAAATAATAATAGCAAACAATACAGGAGGATTGTGGCAATAAGATCAAAGAAGTATAGAGGGATTAAATAATAATAGCAAACAATACAGAAGGGTTGTAGCAATATGATCAAAAAGTATAGAAGGATTAAAGTAATAATAGCAAACAATACAGAAGTATTGTAGTAATAAGATCAAAGAAGTATAGATGGATTAAAATAATAATAGCAAACAATACAGAAGTACTATAAAACAATAATTGCAAGATCGAATAAGAATAGAAAATGTAGAGGACATTTATGTCAAAGTAAAACACATAGAAACTGAGTATGCAAATTCAAGGATCAAACTAATCACACTTCTCTACCATCCACTCAATAATTCTAACTTCAAACACCATTAACTATGCACTGTAAATTAGTAGAACCCACTTGGCCTTATCTGTTACCACAACTATTGTTATTGCAGGACTTTTCTGATTTATTCTAGCCACTTCACTACTTCATCCAGTCACTGAGTATAGAAGACCTCTCAAGCAGCATCACCCAATTGAGAAACCAACAGATAATGACAGAATAGTACCATGGGAAGCATATTAGATGCAGTTGGAAATCATTTCCAAAGTAAATGAATAGAGTAGTGAGCACCAAGCTTTGACCTTCCTCCACATTAAAAAACCCCAGCTTTAACAACATTAAGCAATGTTCAAAAAGAGAACCTAACCAGACATTAGTGGCCACCTTATGAAACAGATTTGGAGTATCACGTCATCTTCCAACAGAGAACCTAACCAAACATTAGTGGCAAAATAATGAAACACATTTGGAATGTGATGTCATCTTCCAACAGAGAACCTAATCAGGCATTAGTGGTCACTTCATTAATCACATTTGTAATATTATATTAGAAGGAAATATTAAAACCAAAGTTTAAGAGCAGAGTGAGGAGGAAGTGCAAAACCTTAACAGAACTTGTGGGAAGACTTGCCCAGTTATCTTATCCACATGAAATAATAGATTCGTGGGTCCCTGACCGATTCCTAGACGCCACATGTGAATTAGACTAAAGCAAAGTCGATGTAGACCCTTAAAGGAAGCTCTCCAGTTGGTGATGGCACTTGAATCATTTCAAGTTTCAGATAAATAACTAAAATCATCATTCAGGAATTACTATATTATCATATGAATTAGTTTAGAAACATCAGCTTTCTTCGCTGGAGATGTGGAATAATTCAAAGGAAATTAGAAAACTGTTTACTTAAGACAGAAGGTGGTTTAATTACAACTTAAAACGTATATTGCTAGGAACGATAAACAAAATCTTTTAATTACTCAATATTGTACTCAGAATAGAAGAAGTACACATCAGGATAGAAGATGTTTCAATTGCAACGTAAAATGGCATAAAACCAGGAACTTCATACAAAACCCTTTAGGAAATAAAAAACTGCTCTGAAAGGATGACAGAAATAGAGAAATGATATAACATGAAACCGGTATTAATAAACCAATAAGACAATATCCAGAGAATTAAAATACTCCAGATGTCACGGTTGAAATAATGATTGTGTCAATGGATTCATTGATGAGAAGCCTTGCAACATGTTGATCTAGACTGATTATATAGCTAGCATTGTTTGATTTGATCTGGTAATAAAAGGTGGGAAATTGTCTTCGGAGATTAGTAAAGCAGACGGATTGATGCGAGCAGCAAACAGTTATCAAATTCCAGCAAAAGGAACGTTGAAAGTTATCCTCACTATAGGAAGCTTCTCTACACAACATGATGTGTAGGTGATTGACATTGAGGAATAGTGCATATTGGGAATATACTTCAAGTGAAAACACAGATATCAGGTTAGACTTGATCCATATATTATCACAATCTATGACCAGGGAACCTCTGTGCTACAAGACAATTACACCACCAGACAGTTGAGCTCAGGGAATCTCTGTATTACAAGACAATTACACTACCAGACAGTTAAACTTTGCGTCACAATAAGGATGGAAGCACAAAATATTGATGATAACTAATATAAAGTATAACAGAGAAGAATCCAGGAAGACGGGTAGTCTAAGCCACAGATCATCTGCCACAATCATGTTTGGTGACATACCAGCAAAGGAAAGACCAATTGGTTAGCATGTTAGAATATTCTGCTAGAAGTAAATCCACTTGCTGGAAGGGCAGAGACTCCTGTCGAGATCACTTGTAATGTATTACCAAGGATGGATAGAACAATCAATGGTTTCCCTCGACCATCTACCTGAAAAGAACTCGCCCATCGAGATAATGGCAAGTGATTATAAAGGAGGGCAAAAGATCGTCTCATCTTCGTAACATAAGCCACGGAAAAAAAATCGGCCAAAATATTTTGGTAAGTGGGTAATGCAAAAATATATTTTCTAAATAAAAAATTATGATTGTATTTTGTGTCACAGACGTAACTAATGATGGTAATGTCTGTATTTATTAATACTAATGTTGTTATTTCTGAAGAATTATGTTATGGTTAATTATGGAAGCTTAAGTGTACCATTGGTTCATTTGTATAATAGGATAGTTCAAGGGACCCCATAATCATAGTATGGGCCAGTGTTGTGTGCGATGTTGTTTGATCATAGTTAGATTTGATGGCACTAGTGAGTGCGTGGCTTAACGTAAGAAATTTTCTACAAAGTTTTAGAACAGTTTCAGCAGTATAAACGCAAGTTTGGCTAGAGTAAATTGATTATTTAATCTAACAGTGTTTAAATTGAGTTAAAGGTAGCGATATATTATCAGACTGACATTATCAGTCAGTTGGTACTGTGATTATGAAGTTTATGTTTCGACAAAATAATAAAAATAAGAGAGACTTGTGAATAAGTAAAACTATTGTATTAGCTTCTACCGTGAACTTGTATTCGAAGAAATGAAACGCTTTTTTCATCATTAAGTAGACAGAACTAAGGATTTTTCCTTTTACTGAATAATCCAAAACAACCTGCCAGCACTAGAAAAAGTTAGAACAGTAAGAGATATCAGATGGTTAATAAAATTATTTTCATATTTGCGTCAAAAACCACAATAATCTGTATGAATGTTTAGATACGCACTTTTTAAAACTCAGCATAATTGTGATTTTTTTCTGAAAATTTAAAAACTAGTAGCATTTTTAAGTTAAAATTGGTTAATACTTTTTTGTTCCATTTCATCAACTCATGCCACCCAGTGGTAAATCGGGTTTCGATATCCGTGGTGGGCAGAGCACAGATAGCCCATTGTGTAGCTTTGTTCTTAACTGCAAACAAACAATTTATCTAATTATTAATAATCACAATGGCTTTGAAATGTATAGTTTCAGTGGAAGGGAATTGAAGGAAGGTTTTGTTCACTTAATTCTACAGTTAATTCAACAAATTAAAAAATATCCTCAACATACGACTACATTTCTGTAATAAATTCGCTGTTCCAATAACGTTAATCTCAGGCCTCAGCCTGTGAATGAGCAAACTATATTTCATTAAGGGGCTCTCTTCATCATTGGCCCTTGCTAAGATCTAAAACCAATTAGATTGAACATCAACGTCACGTTCCCTTAGGATTTAAATACACTTGACTTAGTGGGGGAATCTTAGGTTACATACTCTTTGACTCGCCTTAATAATTTTCTTTTATTACAATCGATACAGCCAATTTATAAACTACAAATGATTACAGAAAATAGGAATTCGGTCCTTAAATCTAACCAAAAACGTATGCGACAATTACGTTTAACACATCTCAATCGTACCTGCGTATACACCCTTCGAATGACATTTTAAATTAATTTTTCATAATTGAAAAATATTTACCTATGTATGGTAGACTGATGACAACAGGATATTTAGAGACTTTAAATATACATTTTAACTAACTTTTTTACTTATTTAAATGCAATATTCTATCAGTTACAAAAACCGGTTAACCATTTTTGGATAAAAGCTCTTTGATGTAATTAAAAACCTTACACCTGCTAGATGTTTTATAAGCACGATAAAACAGTATTTTGACTATATTTTCCTTTAACCTATTCATAATAAAACCTGTAAATGTCTTTTTATGTGACAGTTCACATTTTAAGTGACCATTGATATTACTAATTAAATTGTCCAAGAACAAAAGTTCATGGCCTTCCAGATGTTCTACAATAAACTTTATATTGCTATACATTAAAGAAACTAGGAAGATTAGCCAGAGTTCTCAAAGCTAATAAATGTGTCTGCATCATGTCTACGATAGTAGACAAATTTAACTGTTGCAGGCAACTTTCTAACCATTATTTTTCATAAAAACACAATAATAGATTGGCCAAAAATGGTGCCAATCTCAAATCCATGTCCCCCGATGGAACAGCAGTATGTTTACTGACCTACAACGATAAAATCCGGGGTTTGATTCTCCGCGATGGACACAGCAGATAGCCCAACAAACAAACTCAAACCCACAGAATCACTGTCAACCTGATCATAAAGTTCTACATAAAAGGATACTTACAAGCTTGTACTTAAATTTTACAAGTTTTACAAGCTTGTACTTAACTTTTACAAATTTACTCCGAATATATTCAAGAAAAATTTATTCAAAATACTGTTTCATCGTACTTATAAAATATGTAGCAGGTGTAAAGTTTTGAATAAAGAAGTTAATAATATTAAAGAGTTTGCAAGTAAAAATGATTTCCCAGTTTTTGTCATTGATAGAATACTTTGTAATTATTTAAACAAGTGAAGCGTTAGTTCAACATGTATATACACCCTGTTGTCATGAGTCTACCATACATGGGTAAATATTCTTCAGTTATTAAAAATCAGTTTTAAAATATCGTTATAGGAGAGTATCTGCACATACGCCCTCCAGTGACACAGTGGTATATCAGCGGACTTATACCACTAGAAACCGGGTTTCGATACCCGTGGTGGGCAGAGCACAAATAGCCCATTGTATAGCTGTGTGCTTAACTACAAACAAAACAAAATTACGGATCATAACTAGTTTAACTCTAAAATGACAATACTTTCCCCGAAAGGGGCCGAAGACCAACCGGAGGGGTCACCTTTTTTTTTTTACATACAGTTCTTGGTATCATCAAATTAAAAATTCGCTGCACTCAAACTAGTTGAGCTAATACCTAGCTTCAAAGCTAACAGAATTATGGTTTTATTTCGTCCAATGACCAGTCCTCTCCAGTGTGTGGCACAGTGGTATATCTGCGGACTTATACCATAGAAACCTGGTTTCAATACCCGTGGTGGGCAGTGCGCAGATAGCCCTTTGTGTAGCTTTGTGCTTAATTACTAATAACAATCTGCACATATTGTTGAGTTGTACGTTTATAACTAATCGTCGCTTACGGGATGTTTTTTATTATTATTTAAAAACCGAATTCCTACTTTACTGTCTTAATTTACAGCTTGTTAATTTACTTGTTCTTCTTCTCATATCGGTTCAACTAAAATATTTAACGCAAGTGAAAGAACATGGCAACTTAAGATCTCCTATTAAGAACAGGTGTACTTGAACATGCCAACCTATGATCTCCTATTAAAACTAGTGTACTTGAACATGGCAACTTAAGATCTCCTATTAAGAACAGGTGTACTTGAACATGCCAACCTAAGATCTCATATTAAGAACACGTGTACTTGAACATGCCAACATAAATCTCCTATTATGACAAGTGCACTTGAATATGCCAACTGAAGATCTTCTATTAAGAACGAGTGTACTTGAACATGACCTCGGAAGATGTAATGTTGTTGTCCATTCTAATTGGTTTAAAATTTTACCAAGGGTAAGTCAGTGATGAAAAGAGCCCTCAAATAAAAAAACAATATTTATTTTAGATCAAAGAGAATTTTCAAAAAGTACGAATGTGTGCATTATGGTCAATATTACAAAGCTGCATGGGTGTGATTGATGTATAAAACCGCATCTGCAAACATTTTATGAAACTTCTGGTTTTGTGTGTATAATGGTCTCATTGATGTTTTTTATGAACTTTTCCTTCAGAAAATCGTTAAGAACTGAACACAATCTACCTCATGTTTTTGTTATTTTAAGCCTAATAAAAGCTTATTTTATATTATCTGTTACATCATGAAGTTTGATTTCAATGGAGTACCCTCCAGTAAAATATATATATATATATATTTTAATTTTATTTCGAACTTCTTTTCGCTTCTACATAATAAGGCCTGGCATGACCTAGCGTTTAGGCGCTCGACTCGCAATCTGCGGGTCGTGGGCTCGAATCCGGCACACCAAATATCTCGCCCTTTCAGCGGTGGGGACGTTATTATGTGACGGTCAGTCTCATTATTCGTTGGTAAAAGAGTAACCCATGAGTTGGCAGTGGGTGGTGATGACTAGGTGTCTTCTCTCTAGTATTTCACTACTAAATTAGGGACGGCTAACGCAGATAGCCCTCATGTAGCTTTGCGCGAAATTCAATCCAAACCAAAATCTACATAATAACTATTCTGCTTCGGAGTAGATTATCATACCCTTTCTTTAACAAGCTAACAGTTTATACGTGATCTTAAATTTTTACCACGGGGTTTTAGTGTAATATTCTTAGTTTGGGAGGTTGAAAGTAATATCAATACGTAATATTCTAAACGTTTTAACACCATTTATTGTGTATTAAAGACCGTTCTAATGAATATATCAAATACGAGCAGCTGCTTTGTGCTCTGATCGTGGGTAATAACATAAGAGCCTGGCGTTATATAGTGAGTATCGCGCCCAGACTGTGAATCCGAAGGTTCATGGTTCGCATCCTGCAGCAGCAAAATCACGCTCAACACTTTGGGACCGTGGGTGCACTATAACAGTACAATAAAATCGTACTATTCTCTCATACATTAGTGGCCCATTTGTTGGCGGTGGGTGCTCTTACCTATCTGCCTTCCCTCTAGTCTGCCTGTTCAAAATTAGAGATAGTTATACGTAGATAGCCCTTGTGTGGGGCCTGGCATAGGCTGATGTTTAGGGCGCTCGACTTGCAATATGAGTGAACTGAACATGCTCGTCCTATCAGCCATGGGGGGTATTATAATGTGACGGTTAATTTCACATTTCGTTGGTAAAAGATAGCCCAAAAGTTGGCAGTGGGTGGTGTTGACTAGCTGCCATCTCTCTAAACTATCACTGCTCAATTAGGGACGGCTAGTGCAGTTAGCCCTCGTGTAACTTTGCGTAAAATTCAAACCAAAACCAATCTAAAGACATTGTGTAGACTTAAATAAGTGACTCAGTTAGTAGTTGGGAACTTGATATTTGACGTATCAATTAGACGCAGACAGCCCTTTGTCTTGCTTTCCTCGAAAATTGTAAAACAAACAAACAAACATAACAACGATTAATAATGGACGTATGGATATGAGAGAGGGTTAACTGTAATCTGTCATATCTTGCCATTCTGTGTCTGCTACTTTAGTTCACAAGCAATTTCTAAAATAACAATACGATTTTCTTTGCTAGAATGTAAATGAAAGCGAATAAACCTACATGATGATAACTAACACTAACTCTGTTAAGCCTACATGATTATAATTAATACTAACTCTGTTAAGCCTACATGAATGATAACTAACACTAACTCTGTTAAGCCTATATGAATTATAACTAACATTAACTCTGTTAGTGATTATATAAGTCATGCAATGCGTCTTCCTTCCAATTAATAACCGTAATTAATTGTATTTTGTTCATATTTTATTATCTTTAATGTACCGATCGTTATTCATGTTAACAGTGGAATACGAGAACAAGCAAGGCTCGAACCCGCGACTTTCTTAACCGGGTAGTTGCTATAATCAAATAAACTACCTTGTTGTTAATGCCATATTTTTCAGTCTTCACTTTACATTGGAATTTTGCTAGAATTCTTGGTTTGTGCCAATCGTGTTGTAAAGATCAGTAACTATTTATTAACATTTCTTGTTAGAAATTCCGATGTCTATTGTTAAGTCTAACAGACTACCTATAACGCACAGAGCTTTTTCAAAATTCCTGAGAGTACCATGGAACTTTCAGGAGGCTCTTGGATACCCCAGAGAGGTATTTTAAACTCTCTTTCTTTATTCATTTCCCATTCTTAAGAAATAAAGAACAATTTAAAATTTCCCCTTGTACCAGCGAATGACATACATGCACAATATCCCGTCATCACCGTGAAGCCAATGAAATAAATTCCTCGTCTTTGGGCGGGTATTTGAGTTGGTATTTATTAATGGATTTTCATGATTTACAAGAAACCCACTAATTAAAACCAATATAAACACCTCACATAACAAATTACGAAATGAAGTTAAAAGACTAAAACAAGGTAGTTGGGATGATTTCTGAACGATTCCCCTAACCTCAAACAATTCTGGAATCATCTTAAACGTTATACAAATACCCAGAGTAATACTTCAAAATAGTCAACACTGGTCACAAACTCAAGAATAGCCTACAAAGATAAGGAAAAAGTTGAAATATTTAAATAACTCCTTCAAAACATCTTTCAAACACCTTATGATCCAAAGACAAACACACATTTTAATAACCAGATTAACGAGTATGTAATAAAAAAAACCTGAAACATACACTCCACAATTTCCAATAAATATCATCAAAGACACATATCCACAGCCAAAAGAACAAAATACGTCATGTAACACAAGATATCAATATTAACAAAGTGTTACAATCTATTAAAAACAAAAACAAAGCACTAGGAGAGGAAAAATTCAAGCTAGACTACTCAAAAAAAAGGCACCCGTCCCTTGTTTTGCATCTTAACAGCATTATTTAACATATCATTCAATATAGGATACGGCCCGGCCTCTTGAAGGAAAACGAATATACTAATGTTCCACAAGAAGGGAAAACTAATAATAAACCAGATAGTTATCGACTGATCAGCCTGACCAACTATATAGAAAAAGTCTAGAACGTATAATAAGCAATGGATTAACAACATAGTTAGAAATATCAGACAAATTACCAGAAATCCAAAATGGTTTCCGAAAATCTAGACAAACAGTACATCACTTGGTAAGATTAACAGAAACAGTTGTTGATAGCTTTAACAAAAAAAATCTAATAATAAAGAATGCACTGTCGCATGCTTCCTCTATATTGAGATGAGAAAGCATTCGACACTATATAGCATAACGGTCTTAGGTTCCGCATGAATGAAATGGAACTACTGCGTGGTGTTATTAGCTAGTTATCGAACTTTCTGGAAGACAGAAAATGTAAAATGAATGTAGAGGAAACCTGCTCGGAGCATTTTACACCTGAGGCAGGAGCTCCGCAGGATAGGTAGTTAGCCCAACACTTTTTCATCATGTATGTCAGTAACGACCCGAACGAAGTGTTCGCTTCATAGTTCGCGGACGATGTGGCAATCTGGAAAAACTCTCCAACTCCGGCAATATCAGCAACTAACTTACAGCCTCAACATAACCTAATACTTGAATACTGTGAGAAATGTACCAAAAACACAACTACTGTTTGCAAAATCACACAACATCCACCAATACGTCACCGGAACGCCACACCAGCAGAATTCTTAGGAATCACATATGATTCGAATCTAAATTGGAATAAACATATAAATGATGTAACAAACAGAGCATGGAAACGCGTAAATTATGTTAGGAGTCTGTCAGGACACAACAAAGGCACATCAGCAAAAACATTCTGAAGATCTATACAACATATGGCAGACCAGTGATGGAATACGCATGTCCAGCCTGGTACAATATATGACAAAACATAATTAAAAATAAACTGCAAACCATACAAAACAAAATATTAACTACAGCTAATGACATACCTAGAAACACAGTAACAAAATATCTTCATAATTATGCGAAGATAGAGTAGATATCTGACACACTCTAGCATATGACAACGAAGTACTTCTATAAAAATCTGTATAAGAACAACTTTACTAAGGGAAATAACTAGACACGTCATACATTATGGAATAGTACATAAGTGCCTCTCCCCATTAAAGAGCTACATTAACTATAATAAATAAGTCATCTACAGCTAGTAATTACACTATATCATTAGTGTATTTAAGAGTATTTATGTTAATACACTCCTAGTAAGTTATACTAGTGAAAAGTGCGCGGTTAACAATGGAACTGTTAGTGAGTGTGCAGGACAATCGCACGGACCTAGCGTCAACGAAGCGTTGGTCACGTTAACAGTGTACTATACATGGACATGGCCTTATGAAAGGGGTTGGATGAAGTGTTCCAGTGCAAACTCCGGGCATCATATAAATACAACATTAACATTTACTGAAGTGAAAATAAACAACTCTATAGGAGGAAGGAAAAGGTCGATGAAGAATTTCATTGATTGATTGATTTCATGACTGGCTGTAATGCCACGAGTTATGTGCTTGTTTATTGTTTGGTCTAACAGATTAACGTAATACGCTGAGTTATGTGCATGTTCATTGTTTCATCTAACAGATTAACGTAATACGCTGAGTTATGTGCATGCTCATTGTTTTATCTAACAGATTAACGTAATACCCTGAGTGATGTGCATGTTCATTGTTTCATCTAAGAGATTAACGTAATACGCTGGGTGACGTGCATGTTCATTGTTTCATCTAACAGATTAACGTAATACGTTGAGTGATGTGCATGTTCATTGTTTCATCTAACAGATTAACGTAATACGTTGAGTGATGTGCATGTTCATTGTTTGATCTAACAGATTAACGTAATACGCTGAGTGATGTGTATGTTCATTGTTTCATCTAACAGATTAACGTAATACGCTGAGTGATGTCCATGTTCATTGTTTGATCTAACAAATTAACGTAATACGCTGAGTGATGTGCATGTTCATTGTTTGTCTTCTTGATTATCCGTAATAACTACCCATGTGTTACGCACACTTATTGTTGGGTCTACTATATTATCATAATAAGCTTAATGTTGTACATGTTTATTTGTTAGGTATTATTAGTTAACAGTAATTCTCTGAGTGTTGCGCATACTTATTGTGAGTGTATTACATTAACCACAATGCCTCAAGTATTGTGGAAGAAGTATTTATTGATATTTTTGATTACTCCTAATACATCAAAAGTATAGTACGTATAATTATTTGTTTGTTTAAAATTAAGCACAAACTTACTGAATGGGCTATCTGTGCTCTGCCCACCACAGGTATCGAAACCCGGTTTCTAGCGATGTAAGTCCGCAGACATACTGGGTATAATTATAAGTTTTCTTGATTAACCCTAGTACTTCAAGTGTAGCGCATATATAATTATGGTTTTTCTTAATTAACTCTAATACATCAAGAGTAGCGCATGTATAATTATGGTTCTTCTTGATTAACTTAAAACATCAAGAGTAGCGCATGTATAATTAAGGTTCTTCTTGATTAACCCTAATACATCAAGAGTAGTGCATGTATAATTATGGGTCTTCTTGATTAACCCTAATACATCAAGAGTAGTGCAGGTGTACTTATGGGTTTTCTTGATTAACCCTAATACATCAAGAGTAGTGCATGTATAATTATGGGTCTTCTTGATTAACCCTAATACATCAAGAGTAGTACATGTATAATTATGGGTCTTCTTGATTAACCCTAATACATCAAGAGTAGTACATGTATAATTATGGGTCTTCTTGATTAACCCTAATACATCAAGAGTAGTGCAGGTGTACTTATGGGTTTTCTTGATTAACCCTAATACATCAAGAGTGGTGCATGTATAATTATTTGTTTGTTTGTTGATTAACTTTAATGCCCTGAACGTTGTTCAGATTTTATTGTTGTGTCTTATAGATTAACTATAAAGTACCGAGTGTTGTGCATGTTCATGATTATGACTAATACACTAACTGTAATACACCGAATGTTATTCATGTATATATATTGACGTTTGTTCTTCATTAGCCGTGATGCAAAGGGTGTTGTCTCTGTTTATTGTTGAGTTTAATAGATCACTCGTGATGCCCCGAATGCTGTACCTATTGTTGAGCCTAATGGATCAATCGTAAGGTATCAAGTGTTGCTAAGTGTAATAGATTAACCATAATGCACCCAATGTTACCCATGCATCATTGTGATTGTTTCATAACATGCACCATGCGTTATGTATCTTAATCGATATGCGTTATGTAATTTAATCTAATAGATTAAAGATTATACGCCGAGTATTGTTTATCTTTATTGATGGTCTTTCTTGATTAACCATAATAAGCCAAATGTTACACATTCTTGTTATTAATATTTTTCAATAACCGTAATGTCCCGAATGCTGAGTATATTTATTGTTCTATCTAATAGATTAATCACAATGCACCAGTTGTTGTTGATGTATATTATTGTATCTAATACATTAACTACAATGCACCAATTGTTGTTGATGTATATTATTGTATATAATACATTAACTACAATGCACCGATTGTTGTTCATTTTTATTGTTGTATCTAATAGAATAACCACAATGCACCGATATCGTTCATGTTCATTATTGTATTTAAAACATTAACCACGATGCACCGATAGTTGCTCATGTTTATTGTTGTATCTAATAGATTAACCACAATGCACCGATTGTTGCTCATGTTTATTGTTGTATCTAATAGATTAATCACAATGCACCGGTTGTAGTTCATGTTTATTGTTGTATATAATAGATTTATCACAATGCACCGATTGTAGTTCATGTTTATTGTTGTATCTAATAAATTAACTACAATGCACCGATTGTTGTTGATGTTTTTGTTATATATATAATAGATTAACTGTAGTATACCGAGGTTAAGTTAGTTAGGTTACTTTAAACAATGCCTTGAACATTTTGCAATGCAATTGTTGGGTCCACTAGATTAACTTGATGCACCGGGTAATGTACTTGTTTATTGTTGGATTTGTAATTTTAGCCCTAACGTAACGAGGGCTGTGCATGTATAATGATGAGCCTTATTGTATAAGAAGAGATTCACAGTATATTTTTCATGTTCAATGCAACTGTTTACGTATACTGTGGTCTCATTTCAGAAACAGAGATCTCTTCTCGTGATGAAAACTATTCATATTCACGTACTTTTGTACTACATGAAAGTGTTTAGCAAGCAGACTACTAGTAGTTTAGAACAAACGATGTCAGACAGAAGTACAGAAAAATAAGTGCAAAAAAAGGGCTAATATTTCTTTGCATAGTATCAAGTCCACGTCAAGTATACTGTTAAAATAAATGATAATATGTAACACTGAAACTGTTATTTCAAAAACATGAGTGTTAATAATTTTAAGATTAGCGTTAAAAGACTATATCTTGGCTCAATATATAACGCACTAGTGTTAAAGTGTAAACCGTTCTTGTGTTAATCTTATGGCATAATATTAAACTATATTTTTCAAATGAGATTTTTATAAGTTTATAACCTCTATAACTAATTTTATTCTTTTGCGGCTGTTTCATCATTTTGTTTTCTCTCTCCATCTTTCTGATTAAAATTTCTAATTGCATAAAAAAATATTATTAATTGCCTAAATATACCTAGCTGCCGATCCACAGCCAACGGATACGCAGACGTTGGTCCAGACGCAGAATCACCATGGATTAAGTAAACTCGGATACACAGTCATTAGTCCAAACACATAGTCAACAAGGGTTAAGCGAACACATATACGCAATATTTGGTGCTTACCCAGAGTCAACAAGAATTATACACACGAAGATACACAGATGCAGCCTTTGGTCCTGATCCAGAGCCAAGAAGGATTAAGTGACTGCTGTAGATACGATAAAACAGTGCCTAAATGATGTAGTAGACTGAGCTATCTGCGCTAACCGTCCCTAATTTAGCAGTGAAAGACTAGAGGGAAGGCAGCAAGTCATCGCCACCCACCGCCAACTCTTGGGCTACTCTTTTACAAACGAATATTGGGATTGACCGTCACATTATAACGCCCCCACAACTGAAAGAGAGAGCATGTTTGGTGAAACAGGGATTCGAACCCATAACTCTCAGTTTGCGAGTCCAGCACCCATGCTGGGTCTTAGACTGAACAGAAAACAGCTTTAAAGCCTATTGAAAAGAAATATGTAAATTGTTTTGAAGGGATTAACAATGGGCCTGCGTATTCTAATACGACTCACGTAGATATAACAACTACAATACACAGAGCAATAATTATAATTAAAGTAAGTACACTTTGTCATTGTCCCAGGATCACATCAAACACGTCAACCATCAGACTGCATATATTTGAACACATAATCTTGAAACATGTAATTTTCAGAATATACGTATATATATATGTGTGTGTGTGTGTGTCGTGTGACTATATAAGTCCAAAGTTAACCAAGTTTCCTGCTTTACCAACTTTCCCTCCATTATCTGTATTATTTGATTACTTCACATTGAGAAATAACGGTGTTCCGAAGATTGTTTGTACAAGTCGTTTAGATTATTCGTAAGAGAGAAAAAAATAAAGGAAACTGTTTCCCACCTAGCGTCGCTTAGTTCACCCAAACCGCCCTGTTTACATCCATTTTGTTTTATAGTCTCATGTATTTAATGACATAATTCTGTGAGTTTATGAGCAGTGCGTGCGCTCGCTCACTTCATTGGTTAGTAAACATGAAAAGCCCATAATAAAATATAATAAAATGAAACTGTATTAAAAGACGCGAACGAAAGGCTGCAAGGAGGCTTAATGCACATATTTTATATACAATACCAAAGAAATTGATGTCGTTAGAAAGAAATTAATGCAGGGGAACTAGGATCAACCACAAAAAAATTTAATCTTATAATATTGTTTTCTTTCCATTAAAACAATTGTTTGATTTAATCAGATAGTATCGTTTGCTTTCTGTTAAAATAACTGTTTGATTTTATCTTAGAATATTGTTTTCGTACTATTAACTCAATTGTTTGATTTTATCTGATAGTATTGTTTTTAACATAACGATTTGATTTTATCTATGATAAGACAAACTGACATTCTGCTGTAACTCTCTTCACGTGATTGTTACAAGTAGGATCACTTGACGAGACTTTTATATCAACACTTGCTTTCATGGACATTAAAAATATTACTTCTCTACAACATTAATTGGGTGTTTTTTTGTTGTTTTTTTTGTAAAAAACGTTATAACAAACGAGATCAGTTTTACTGGATGAAAAAAAAAACATTTACAATATGTTAGTATAATTAAATGATCATAGTTTTGACGATACATGCTCATACTTGGATATATTGAATTTTATTTGTACCTACTTCCCTAACATGGACATAATTTCAGTTTCTGGTAAATTGATCTAACTTTATATATATAGATACAAAAAATTAATTGCCTCACGGAAAGAAAATAAACTCTTTATAAAACTTGTCATTGTTTGTTTATTTGTTTTTTCATCAAGTCTTTCACAAATGTGTATTTCTTGCTAGTCTAAGAGGATTTTTCTTTCCTGGCAAAGAAACACTTATAAATAAAAATGTAAGTTGGACACTTAATAATTAATTATCGGCGAAACGTAAGCCTAAAAAGCATGGCGGAGCATTCGCTCTTAAGAGAAGAACAGATAACCATTTGTCAACATAAAGAAACTAATGCACTTGTGTCCTTAACTTGACGTTTCTGATAAAGGAAATTGTAATTTACGTTTGAGTAATATACATCCTCGCTAAATTTTAACGACTGACCAAAATCATCTCTTTTTTTATATTTCAAATTTAGAAACTCGAGTCTAATGTCATTAAAAATAACAAACTACTGTATTAACTATACTAGACAGAAAGGTTACAAGAAATTCAGGTGTAACGTAAGAAACACAGACTTCTCGATGAAATTTATGCTAATAAATATCTCACCCATTTTTTGCACTTGGAAACAGAAACGCACAGGAAGCAAACAAAGATTTACAAATATACTAATCATTAAAAAAATATAGACAGTGTTCAGTAACTATTCACTCAGATGGTTGTCCAGTAGTTCTATCTCTGAAAGCTAACTAGTGGAAAACATATCACTTAAGATTGGCCAAAAATTTAACTGCCTACTTTGTTTACTGCATTCAGAACTGTTATTAAATCAAAATAAGAAAATCGTATTATTCAGATGTAAATCAGTGGTTGATGGATTAGGCTACTGTTTAAACATTCAAATATTATCAACCTTTAAACTAGTCGACCAAGCCAACCATGTGGACTCTGGAATTTCAGGTTACTTTGAGAAAACAAGCCTACTTAGAACTGCATGCTGTATAGAATAACAACCTGTTTTGAAACTTGAAAATACTCAAATGTAGTTGATTATTTTATGTAACCGTCAGTAACCGACTGTTACTGTACTTGCTTGTTTTCACTAAGTCATCCAATTATCGTTTATCAAAATGTCTATGAAACACACATTAACCCTAAAAGAACCTAGAAACATACGTCAATAAGAACATGAATACGTGTATGAAGTCTTGAAATAGAACCAATACTTATATATACGTCGATCTTTTATGTTCACGATTTTCTGGCGCTGCCACTGGAAACTTCGACATGCACATTGTATTATAAAGGCTACTATCAATGTGGTTGCTGTAAAGAATTTTATTGTTCACAAGTGGCACTCCACCCCACCCCCACTCTCCAACAGTAAAGTAAATTACAAGACCTAAAATTAGTGTGTTTCTTCCGTCCTGCTCAGCAACTCATTACTGAAGTGTGTTTCTTTCGTCCTGCTCAGCAATTCATTACTGAAGTATGTTTCTTCCGTCCTGCCCAGCAACTCGTCACTGAAGTGTGATTCTTCCGTCCTGCTCAGCAACTCATTACTGAAGTGTGTTTCTTCCGTCCTGCTCAGCAACTCGTCACTGAAGTGTGATTCTTCCGTCCTGCTCAGCAACTCATTACTGAAGTGTGATTCTTCCGTCCTGCTCAGCAACTCATT
>NW_013666179.1:200443-203882 GCF_000517525.1 Limulus polyphemus | reverse complement strand
GTAAGTGTTTTCTCCGTCCTGCTCAGCAAGTCGTCACTAAAGTAAGTGTTTCTTCGTCCTGCTCAGCAACTCGTCACTAAAGTAAGTGTTTCTTCCGTCCTGCTCAACGAATCGTCTCTAAAGTAAGTGTTTCTTCAGTCCTGCTCAGCAACTCGTCACTGAAATAAGTGTTTCTTCAGTCCTGTTCAGCAACTCGTCACTGAAATAAGTGTTTCTTCAGTCCTGTTCAGCAACTCGTCACTGAAATAAGTGTTTCTTCAGTCCTGCTTAGCAACTATGTTTTAAGTTGTTATATCTTATGTACCCTAGCAAAATGTTTCCTAGTGTATTTTCACAGACTTGAAATGGGTAACAATACATTGCCATTTACAATATATTACAATGTGTACGCTCATGCTAAAGTGATTACTGTATGTTTGTTTTTCTTTAATTTTGCACAAGACTCATCGAGAAGTATCAAATTTGGAAGTGATACACTAGAGGAAAGGGAGCTAGTAAACGTCACCCACCGATCACTTTTGGGCTACTCTTTTCTAAAGAAAAATCAGATTGATGGTCGTATATAACGCCCCCACAGTTAAGTGCTCTAACCACCAGACCATCCAGGCCGCAAAAGACACATAGAAAAATGTGCATGTTTATTTTAGCTAGATATACACATGGAAAGTGAATCGCATAATTTGCGTTATTTATTGAGTCTTATTAAATGTTTTAATGTATTTTAATTGTATGATCAGGATTAAACAGGTATTTGCTGAATAACAAGTTAAAATACAATTTTATTTTGTTTTAGCATCAGTTATAGCCTCGAAATAGGTTCATATTGTTTTAGTATCATTTACATACTCTAGATATATTCATTTTGTTGTAGCATCATTTAAATACTCCAGACACTTCTTAATTGTTGTATCATCATTTACTACTCGAGGCACTTTCATATTGTTGTGGCATCATTTATATACTTCAGACATGTCCTTATTGATGCACCATTATTTACATACTCGAGATATATTCATTTTGTTGTAGCATCATTTAAATACTCGAGATACGTCTTAATTGTTGTATCATCATTAATTACTCGAGGCACTTTCGTATTGTTGTGGCATCATTTATATACTGCAGACATGTCCTTATTGATGCACCATTATTTACATACTCGAGACATGTCCTAACTGTTGTAATGTCATTTTCATACTCGATATACGTTCATATTGTTGTAGAATCGTTTACACATTCTAGACAGGTCCTAATTGTTGTAGTGTCATTTGACCCCCAGTGGCACAGCGGTATGTCTGAGGACTTACAACGCTAAGAACTGGGTTTCGATAGCCATGGTGGGCAGAGCACAGATAGCGCTTTGTGTAGTTTTGTGCTTAACTACAAACAAACAAACAAGTAGTGTCACTTACATATTCGAGACACTTTAACATCGTTGTGGTATTGTTTTCAAACTCTATATACGTGGATATTATTGTAGCGTCGTTTACAGACTCCAGATATTTTTACGGAGCAAATTAATACAGTTGTATTTATAGTTTTAGCCAGCTTTTGTTTTATCATAATTTGTCCTATTTAACAAACTTGTATATTAATATACAGCCAGGGATCAAATATGTTTAAATTGACAACAAAGTTTACAATAGTTTATGGGGAACACCGTTTCTGATACAAATCCATGATACACAATATTAGTTTGTTGAACTCCGTCATCAATAGTAGAAAGTAAAGGAAGTAAGTGGACTACATTTGGATCTTACACAAATAGCCGGATTTAAGCAGACTTTGCTATAAAATAGAGAATGATAAAACATCGTTTTGAAATATTGCAAGAAATGTCAGCTGACGTTTTTAGTATCCCCACTTTTGGATAATCATTCCACAGAACCTCCACTCTGCCAATTTTATCAGTATTTAATGTAATAGGAATAATATAAGGCCTATACAAGCTCGAATATCCTAATACGCTAGGTCTATTATTATTTCTCTTCAATTCATCAAACGCTATTATTTAATTTCGTACCCACTTCTTCAATTCAAACAGCGAGTCTCATATCTCGGTTTAATAAGACGTCGCTTATAATTTTAATGTCACGTAGAGGGCGTTCAATTCACTTGTGATGTATATCCGTAATCAAAATGTTCCCTCGTTGATGGTGCATGAAACCCAGTCGTTAATCATCTTCTAATAATGAACTAGAGCGTGAAGCAGGGTCGTTGTTTGGTATTAGGACTATTATTTAAGGAAAGTGTGACGAAAGTATTTGTTGTGCTATAACCATATTCTGTCATCAACATAACTGATGACTGTATGAAACCTTTACCCCTATCATCGAATGAGTTTCCAAAATAACATTCGCCCTGATTAAACACCCTTATTAAGAGTAGCTATGTTTCAACGAATGCTTGTTTTTCTTGGTCGGTAGCTTGTCTGATATTATATCACAATAACATTGATAATAGTTTTTGTCAAATATTTCTTTACTGCCAATATCCGGGTCGCCAGTAAAAAGAATGTAATAGCACACATTATGTGCGTCACTTTTCTGCCGACGAGGCCTTTCGCTCAATATCATAGCTCATCAATTCACACGGTATATTAACACCTGTGTTGGTGAAATGTGTTATATATATCGGTAGTTTGTGTGAAATTACGTCACAGTGAAGCTGCTAATCACCTGCAGCAGCGCCACCACAGAAAATGTTATTATATCTTCTAACTGGAAATTCGTATAAGGCCAGCAAGAATAGGTTTGTTCGTTGTTAAGCACAAAGCTACACAATGAGCAATCTGTGCTCTGCCCAACGCGGAAATAAAAACCGAGTTGTTAGCGTTATAAGCTTTCAGATTTACCGCTGGGTCATTGGAGGGCGCCAAAAAAAATTTTTTTTGTTGTTGTTGAATTTCCCGCACAGGTACTCGAAGGCTTTCTACGCTAGCAGTCCCTAATTTTAAATTAATAGACTAGAGGGAAGACAGCTAATCAACATCATCTGTCGCCAACTCTTGGGCTACTCTTTACTAACAAATAGTGGGATTGACCATTATGTTATAATGCTCCCATGCCTGAAAGGGCACGTATATTCGGTGATGGGATTCAAACCCGCCACACGAAGATTGTCGAGTACCCTAACCACCAGGCCATGCCACCCAAAAGATTTGTTAAGAAAAATTATATATTATCAGACTTATCATGATGTAGCATATCAGATTCGTTTACAGAACTTTCGAATAAGGTGATTAAATTACTTAATTCTTAGAATCAACTGTGGGAGTTGAACAAAATGCAAAAAAAATCAAATAAATACGTCAAATGTAATTTTTTAAACTTCGAAAATATTTCCCACTAAAATGTTGTTATTGTTTTAGTGCAAAGCTACAAAGTGAGCTATTTACAATATGTCTATCGTGGAACCCTCGATTTTTGCATTGTAAGTCCGT
>NW_013666179.1:196494-199555 GCF_000517525.1 Limulus polyphemus | reverse complement strand
CGAACCCGCGACCCGCAGATTGCGAGTCGAGTGCCCTAACTACCTGGCAATGCCGGGCCCTTAACGTAAAGAAAAGTCCGTATATAATTTTAAATAAAGTATACTGTTTGTTTGCAATTAAGCACGAAGCTACACGATGGGCTATCTGTGCTCTGTCCACCACGGGTATCGAAACCGGTTTCTAGTGTCATAAGTCCGCAGACATACCGCTGTGTCATTGGTGGGCGGGGCGGAATAAGACCAAGTTATGTTCATATCTAGGCCTGTAGAGTAGAACAGTAGTCAAGGGAGGCCTTAGGGAGGTACGATCGATGCAGCACTCCGGGCACTTAACTTGTTAAGACTCTTCAATTGAAGAAGAAGGAACATTCTAATTTAAAATTTATTATTTCATCTTTTACCCTTGGACTTTTTATCCTGTTCTGGTTATTATATTTACCATTACTTTTGTGTAAAGCATTGAGACAAGCTCTAGACAGTAGCAACGGTTTTCTATTATTAGAGATCTCTCGCATTTTCAGTTGTCTCATCTGATGTATTCATCTTTTCATGGACTTTTACATGCACTGATTCAATGTTTGCTTTCCGATCCTTAATTAGTCATGAAAAAAGCATATTCAAAATGTATATCCAATTTTAAACTTATCACAAAAAGCTAATAATCACTAGTGAAACAGTTCCAATAGAACTTCGGCCAATAAATAAGCTTTGCTGCTTTGCTGCTTTATATGTCAAACGCAAATAGATTGTATTAGAATTTACTATTTAAACCAATTGAAGCTTTGTATTGTCAGTTACAATGTTACTAGGAAAGGTTCTGAAGAATCTGTAAAGCGAAACGTTGAGTGTTCAATTGATGAAGAAAAAATTACAAATTTGGTGTTATAAGGTTGATTATTAGTGGTATTAAAAGGTCTCTGATACACCAATATGTACTAAAGAAATTTGGTGTTATAAGGTTGTTTATTACTGGTATTAAAAGGTCTCTGATACACCAATATGTACTAAAGAAATTTAATAACGAGTTCTAAATATTTATGTGTGTGTGTGTTGTAGGCTAATATAAATAAAAGGTAAATTCGGTAACTATTTATTTAACCGGAAAACGTAGCTTTATCACAAAACAAAATGCGAATATAAGTGCACAAAAACTAATAGACCGATGTACACGAAGCTTTTACGCAAGATGGGAAGTCAGTATGGGACAGTCCTCCCCAGATTTGGTCCGGATCCATATTGTGGATCACTTTAATGGGGAAATAGAGCATTTTCGCGGTTTGGGGTTAATAACCCTGTAAATTGTGATCGGACTTGTGCCAAATTTCATGGGCATATTAAGGTTCAGACTCTTCATCACAATACCAAAAATTATCTAGATCGTTGATCATTCTGGATCTGAGAAGGATTTTCTGAGTTTTCGAAGGTGAAATTTGACGTTATTTGATATATACGCGTGCAATCTCGAAAAGGAACGAGGGTAGGTAATCTCTGTGATTGCTCTTGGTATTGAAGGTTTCGAACGAGCAAGGTTTCCATCATTAATAATCTATAGAAAATAAAATAAATATAATTATAGTAACAGAAATACAAAAACTAATAGGCCTAAAATTTGTGATAAAACTCATGTTAACTGGAGATATTTTTTCTTCTCCTTGTTACTCTTAATGTGTTCGTTATGAATTCAAAATCAATTTTTTCTTCTCCTTGTTACTTTTAATTTGTTCGTTATGAATTCAAAATCAGAGGTGAATAAAGTTAGAAAAACACTAAGTCATATGAAAATTGTGTGGTGTTGAAAGGAAGGAAAAAAATTTAAATTAGCAAGTGTATCTGAAATTTTTTTCAAAACTAGCAGTAACAATAATTCTAAAGTCTGATACACTGATTGAGGTGTCCTGTAAACTTCTGATAAAAGAAAACTTGCTAATCAAACATTTATTTCCTTACCTCAACAACACGAATCTATATAAATATAATAGTACTGTCTGTTGTATGTCAATGTAACTACTTCGCAGAGTATGGATGGATCTTCACCAAAACTGGTATGGAGGTTCGTTAGATCCATGGGGAGATAAATAAAAAGTTTCAATTTTGCGGTTTTGTGGGTTTTATGGGTGTTTTTGCCTTTCTTACCACTACGTCGTCTCCTGTAGATGGATTTTCAATAAATTTGCATGAAGGTTTGTTGGTTCCATGCGGAGATACATGCAAATTTGCGGTTTCACATTTTGTGTTTTGCGGTTTTTATGGGCGTTTTTTACAATTAAATATAAGGGAAGCAACGTTTCATGTTGTCCTAAGATAATCTTTCATTCATCATGAACTCACATAACTTCCGTCCAGGGGACGGATACTCCAGCTAATTCTTCATATGATTTGAAATTGTCCTAACTTGAGTTTGTTATGTAATTTTATTTGTTTTCGTTTTTATAGATTACTGATGATGGAATCCTTGATCTTTTGAATTGTTTGATTAATATGCTTTGTGCCGTATTTTGTTTCGTGATAAAGGTAAATACGTTACCGTAGCACAAGATGAAACCCCGTATAAAGTTTTGTTGATAAAAGTCAACCTTTATATTTATTAGCGTTTAGTTATTTTACCTGTATTAAAATAGAAAATTTAATTGTGATACCAAATAAATGCTTACAATAAATTTTTTTATATAAATGTGTTCCTCCGAGCAGTATGTTTATGGAGTTACAACGCTAAAATCCGTGGTTCAATTCCTGCGATAGATATGACAGATACTTTTGCCCTAAAACAAACAAACTAAATAAATTCGATAACGAGGAACGCACTTTGAGACTAATAATGGCTGGAGACGGCTTGAATGGGTAATGAAGAAAAACTTTAATATAAGTTTAACATAACAGCAAATGTACAACGTTTCGACAAGGTTTTGTCATCATCAGGTACAAGTAATTTACACTGACACCGATATATATATATACAGTGTTGAACAAAAAAGTCACATGATCGGAACTGTTGTGAAACTTAGAAGCGGTATCTAGGCACCCGGGGTGTTGGTTTCGAGTAGGGTTGTTTTGTTCAATTAAG
>NW_013666179.1:192956-195520 GCF_000517525.1 Limulus polyphemus | reverse complement strand
AGCCTTTCGAATTTAGTTCTTCTAGTGTATGTTTAAAATTGAAGGCATCTTTAAAAAATGAACCTGCAGATGTTACATATGGTGTGAGAGCCCAGGCTATGTATTTGAAGAGATTGTAGTTGAATGAATCATAAGTGGACAGTATAGGTCGTAGGGGGCAGTCCTGTTTATGTGGTTTAGGAATGCCATAGAGTTGTGGTGTGCGTGAATCAGTGTTACGTAGATAAAAATAAAGATCGTCAGTAATTAAATTCTCTCTCTACATATGAATGTCTCAGGTGTTTACTTCTTTCTCTGACAAAACGAGTTTTCGCTCTATTTCTTTAATTTAGTATTTACAGCACAAAAATAAAATGAATAATGCCAAGTTATTTTATTTTACGGTGTTAACCATATATCACCAACTGTTTGTGCTAAGATAGAATTTGACTTTACGCTCATGTATTATTGAATGGACTTCACTTATTTTTGTGTTACTTCAACCCAAGACACCCACTTACACTGTAATCGTTATTGTTAAACGAAAAACTTAACACAGTTTCTAATCCCATGTTACCAATAAGGATAAAAGCGTGTGAGAAAGAGTCAGAAGCAGCAATTACACTCTCTTGAAAAAAAGAGTAACTATATGAAGTGGAGAAAGGTATTTTCATTCTTTCTAATCGATGTTCTTCTTCATTCACTGCTGATGTGGGACACTTTCAAGAACGAATATTTATTTACAACTAATTAGACGCAGGTTGAATTCATTACTTCGTGCTGCTTCTGCTAGAATTAGTATATAGCGTCAAATTTGCGAGAGATAAAATAATGATCTGAAGGCCGTGGTTGCTAGGTGCTCTCGCTGCAAGCACTGACTCCAGCGTTCACTTCTGCATTGTTGGTGCGCATACGTTTTCCATATTCTTACCTTAATAGTGAATAATAGTGAAATACGAGTTATTTTGAAAGCCATTTTACAATGAACTTTAGACTTTTGAAAATCGAACTTTGTAAAACTCCTTCCTCAAAATTTTACCATTAATATAGAATCTACTTGCGTCAATATATTTTTCTTATTGCTGGGCAAAGTTTGCGGATAAAGCAAAACATTTGACAATTTAAATTTCTGAAAAGTAAAATAATCATGCATGTTTTATACATATCGAACAAACTACGTAAACAGAAAAACTGCAGTAGTTTTGTTTGTCGTTTTTCTTTTTTCTTATAACTACAAAATTAATGTTTCTTGGATTAAAGATTTATTTTTTTATCTTCTAGCCCGGATGCAAGAACTTTGTCTTTAGATTATAGTTTAAGTAAGATCAATAGAGTTAAGTGGGAACATAGAAACTACGAAGTGTTTATTGACATTTCATTCGTGTTATTCTATCTCCGTATATATATATATATACTGTATATATGTAGAGTTATCAGACACTGTCGATAACGGATTAATTAGAAAATCCTTAGTTCATCATCGATCGTGAATTAGTTAAGGAAATTCGATCGTCAACGATGATGAACTGTTCGGTCAAGATTGATGATGAATTGATTTTTAAAAGATATGATAATCATCAATGATTAATCAATCAACAAAACTGTAAATAACTCAAGACAAAATTCAAGTTAAACAAGGTATTGCTTTTTATGATACACCTAATCACATAGTATAACATACAAAAACCAGGTAAAACTGTCAATTATTTCAGTACTTTATACATACGTTGAGTCTTCGGAACCTATATAATTGGTTTCAGCAGTCGTGGGTGTTAAATCCTCCAAAAGGCGCTCGTCTTGATCCAGTAATTCCAACTTGAAACCACCCTGTTGGATTACAAAACAGCATTAGCATTACTTTAGATATGAATACTAAGTAGAGGATATTAATAACACCAACTTACAAAATGGCATTAGCATGACTTTAGATGTGTATTCTAAGTACAGGATATTAATAGCATCAAGTTACAAAACGGCATTAGCATGACTTTAGATATGTATTCTAAGTACAGGATATTAATAACATCAAGTTACAAAACGGCATTAGCATGACTTTAGATGTGTATTCTAAGTACAGGATATTAATAACATCAAGTTACAAAACGGCATTAGCATGACTTTAGAGGTGTATACTAAGTACAGGATATTAATAACACCACCTTACAAAATTGCATTGGCATTTACTTTAGATGTGTATTCTAAGTACAGGATATTAATGACACCAACTTACTTGTACAGAAATGAATGTACTGCTCACATATATCACCTGCTCCAGAACACCAGTATAAAATCAATCAGTATCACCTGTACCAGAACACTAATATAAAGTGAACCAGTATCACCTGTACCAGAACACTAGTATAAAGTGAACCACTATCACCTGCACCAAAACACCAGTATAAAGTGAACCAGTATCACCTGTATCAGAACCACAGTATAATGTGAACCAGTATCACCTGCACCATAACACCAGTGCAACGTGAACCAGTATAACGTGCACCAGAACACCAGTATCACCAGCACCAGAACACCAGCATAAAGTTAACCAGTTTCACCTGCACCAGAACACCAGCATAAAAGAGATC
>NW_013666179.1:186112-192054 GCF_000517525.1 Limulus polyphemus | reverse complement strand
ATCACGTGTACCAGAATACCAGTATAAATCATTTTTTACATAGAAGCAATAACAATAAAACAGAAATATAAACAGTTAGGCTTAAGTATACGTTAATTTTCATAAAGTCTCCCTGTTGGGATGCCGTGTAATAACAAAGAAATTAGTTTCGAATATTTTTCACATTCTTCCTTCTTTATAGAAAAATATAGTTATAAAAGGAAGTACGTACACCAATAGTACAGAATCCGATTAAGTAATTCTAATATTACTGTCTGAAATTTTTAAAGTAACACTCTTTTCTGTAGATATGGTTGTCAAGCAGCGGAGGTGAAAATATCGCGTAACACTACTTACTGAAATATGGTTTTCAGGCAGCGGAGGTGGCAATATTGAACAACACTACTTACTGTAAATAAGGTTTTCAGGCAGCGGAGGTGGCAATATTGAGCAACACTACTTACTGTAAATATGTTTGTTAGGCAGCGAAGGTGACAATATTGAGCAACACTATTTACTGTAAATATGATTGTCAGGCAGCGGAAGTGACAATATTGAACAACACTGCTTGCTGTGAATATGGTTGTCAGGCAACGGAGGTGACAATTACCCTAGATCACTTTCCACAATTATTAAATATACCTGTAAATAAAGATTACCCTAGATCACTTTCCACAATTACAAAATACACCGGTAAATAAGAATTACCCTAGATTACTTTCCACAATTATTAAATATATCCGTAAATAAGAATTACCTTAGATCACTTTCCGTAATTATTAAATGTACCTGTAAATAAGAATTACCCTAGATTACTTTCCACAATTATCAAATATACCTGTAAATAAAGATTACCCTAGACTACTTCCCACAAGTACTAAATATATCCGTAAATAAGAATTACCTTAGATCACTTTCCGTAATTATTAAATGTACCTGTAAATAAGAATTACCCTAGATCACACAACTAAATATACCTATAGATAAGAATTATCCAAGATCACTTCCCACAATTACTAAACATACCTGTAAATAAGAATTACCCTAGATCACTTCCCACAACTACTAAATATACCCATTTCATAATTTTACTGAACCTATCAAATCATCCGATCTTCAAACACCTTTTTTTCATTTCATAATTTTACTGAACAATTCAAATTATCTGATCTTAAAAAAACTTTTTTTCATTTCTCAATTTTACTAAACCTATCAAATTATTCGATCTTCAAAAACTTTTGTCATTTCTCAATTTTACTGAACCTGTCAAGTCTTCCGATCTTTCCTGTTGTTTATTTTTCCAGTTTAGTGAACAAATGTTAAAGTTAGATTAGTTAGTGAAATAGTTTGAACGCATGCACTTAACGAGGTGTAGTCAAAACTGGGATTTATCTTATTCTCAACCAAAATATATCCGCTCATTAATCAAGCAAAAAAGACAAAAAGAAGAAGAACATTATATCAAATGGTACTACAACACAAGTTATGTTTTATACTGATTCTGCCCTGTGGAGAATAACGTGTTTATAATTAATAATCTCATTTCACTTAACTTTCGACTGCAAAATAGATTGCAAGAAACTATAAAAACAGGCTTTATTATATTTATCATAAAGACCAATCTCAAGCGTAAAATTAAAATGACCGGAAATATACAGAAGACATCTTTCGACCTAGGCATCATTAATCACCCTCAGACAACTTTTAATATTGCATCCAAAAGGTTCAATGGAATTATACTGATGAAAAATAATTTGTTTTTTTATATTGAAATCAAGATAAAATATTATTATTGCACGAAACGTTTTACCTGAAGAGATTTAGTTGAAACGAATAACGCACTCCTCATTCACTATGAGGATGGAATCATGTTTGTCTATCACAAAACATCCGGGAACAATTAACGTTAACAGATGATCCACTGTGTTTTTTCTTGCTATTTATAAATTGCTAATTATTCAATCACAAGTCCTTCGAATGATTCTAAATATAAACAAAACAACATTAACATCATTGAGTTTGACCGTTGTTGTTTTAAAGACTAAGATTCGATGTTCGATCCCTATAATGTGCCCCGTACAGATAGTCAATTGTGCAGCTTTGACTGTTTGTTGTTAAGCGCAAAAACTACACAATGGACTATCTGTGCTTTGTCTATCGAAAACCAAATGTTAGTGTTATAAGCCCTCTGGTTTACAGCTGAACCACCAGGAGGCACGTAGTTTTGAGTTTGAACAAAAAACAGAACAAATAAAAAAATCACTGGCTCAGATGACCGAACCTGGTAGCAAAAATTAAAAGTTGTGGGCAACCATATTGCTATAACGTTCAATTAAATGTTAGAAAACAAATGATTTGTTTGCTATCAAGCACAAAGCTACACAATGGGCTATCTATGCTGTGCTCATCGTGAATATCGAAACCCATTTTTTAACGTTAAAAGCCCATATACTTTCTGCTGAGTCATAGGAAGCGAAGAATTCGAAAAATTGATATCATTTATAGTGTAAGATTATCGTTTGTTTGTTTGTTATTAAGCGCAAAGCTATACAATGAGTTATCTGTACTGTACCCACCTCGGGTATTAAAACCCGGTTTTTAGCGTTACAAGTCTTCAGACTTATCGCTGAGACACAAGAGAGCATAAGCTTATCGAACATAAAAATTGCGCTAAAGAGGAGTCCATAAGGCTTAACGTCGCTTTAACCTAAACACAAAGACATAGTTGATAAACACCGAAATTTGTTAAAACATTTTAACAAAATTACATGCATAAAGTTTCGACGTTGAAACGTTTAATTTTAAACTTTACAGTAAAGTAGAAACTCCAAGAAGGGAGATTTAAGTCAAAGTTGGTGGGGAAGCTGCACATTTAAAACAACATGGGATAATTGGTCTTAAAAACAAAAATAACTATTATTATGGATAAAATCTGAGATATTTCAAATTATATCAATGGTAATAAGACTTACAAAAACCAAGGGCGCCCCCAGTGGTACAGTGGTATGTCTGCGGACTTATAACTCTAGAAACCGGGTTTAGATACCAGTGAAGGGCAGAGCACGGATAGCCCATTGTGTAGCTTTATATCTAACTACAAACAAACAAATTTAAATGGCGAAGATTATTGTGTAAAGAAGTAAGTTAATGCGCCTTGAGTTTTTTCTGTGGTGTGCTAATGGCCTAACAAAATAATGAGGCAACGGGGATAAGACAGTACATTCATATAACATTAATCTTATCGTAAGTTATACAATTTAATGCATAGCTACAGCTAAAATACAGGCATGCAAGGTTAGTAAAAGAAACGCAAAAAAAGAACAGCGAAAGTTTATCATTTATCTTCTTTATTCTGCATTTGTTGATAGCATTGAGGAGCTTTCTCTACTGTAAGAAGTACTTCATTATTGTAGGTTTAGGTTCGGGTTTTGATGCACATTTTTCATCTTTACAAAACGTAACTGTTTGGCGGATGATTGACTGCAGTATATTCTAACAACGTTTGTGTTAGCGAATGTGCGGAAATCAGATAATGGCTTTGAGCATAAAACCTTTAAAAGTTCACTCGGAACCTTCGTATATATTCGAGTAGATAAAATGTCAGCTTATTAAATACCACCTTTATATGCATATATAACTTCATACGAGCACACAAACGTAACATGCTTCTATACATGCACAGATACGAATACAAACACAGATATAAATATATACGTACACACTAACGTATAACACATGTACGTACGTACATACATCTACGATTATTATTCCAAAGCCTTACCATACTAAAGAAAAACGTGATTATGTGGATTAAATTAAGATTGAGTTTCTCGAAGGTACTTTCTGTCATATGAATCTATATAAATAATACGCTTGCGTTTGTCTGTTTGTTCGTCTGGAACTTTTATCGCAAATTTCTCGATCAGACGCTATAAGTCTCATATTGTTAGAAAGGCCATTGTCCGAAGAGTCCGGATTATATCTTGGCTTCTCCATTCAGAATCACCATACCTATTTTTTGCTTGGTCAAACTTTTTAATACAGTGATTATGCTACACGATGGCACAATTAATGTTGTCATCACATGACGACTGGCTTCGATTTGAACTTTACATTAAATGATACATTAAATCAATAGAAAATTAACAATGATATACAGAATTTACAAATACAAAATTAAAATTCAACAAAATATCCTAATTTTACAGGACGTATCTTCTTCTGTACTGGTTTCCATCTCGTTGTCTTCTTCTTCACGTGGGGTTCATCTGCTCCATTGGGAATTCTCCTATCATCGGTAACAGTCAAATCAGTGGTAGTAACTTAATCAAGGGCTTCACTGTTTCCCTTCTCAAAACCGAGTAGAGTTTCTTCTTCGACAGTGGCTTTTTCAGGTGACACGTCTTCAGCAGCGCCATTTGTTCCGTTGTTCACTTCATCCCAACTGAAATGTCCTGGACCGTGATAACGCCAAAGCCTGTTGGCATGCACCACCTTTGGCTTACTTCGCCGACCACATTTTATCCGGAAAGTCACGTCTGAGAGACGATCCACTATGTCATATGGGCCTTCCCATGGAGAAGACAACTTAGGAGAATTCCCTTTGGTTATCCTGGGATTATACAACCACAACTTGTCTCCTGGTACAAAGCTGATTTCAGTAGACTTCTTATCATAACATAGCTTCATCGAATCAGCAGACGTTTTCAAGTTTGAACGCACTTGATGGTGAATAACATCCATCCTTTCCAATAACACTTTCACAAACTCTGACATATTTTCAGGCAACTCTTCATAAGGTTGGCGTCCTGTTAACAGATCCACTGCCAACCGAAGTTCCCGACCAAACATCAACTTTGCTGGAGTGTATCCAGTGGTTTCATGCTCTGCTGTCCTATGGGCCATCAACAGTGGAGGGAGTAAGACATCCCAGTCATCTTGGCAGCTATTACAAAACTTTGCCAATTCCTGTCCCAGTGTTCAGTTGTACTTTTCTACCATCCCATCAGACTGTGGGTGAAATGGTGTTGTTCTGTTCATTTGTATGCCAAACAACTTGCAGCATTCATGGAACACAGCTGATTCAAAGTTACAGCCTTGATCTGAATGCAGTTCGTATGGCATACCAAATCTAAAGAAGAAATCACTAATAGCCGAAGCTACAGTTGTAGCTTCCTGATTTGGTATTGCATATGCCTCAGGCCACTTGGTGAAATAATCCATCACCACACAAATGTACCTATTTACAGAACGAGTTTGGGGCAAAGGACCAGCAATGTCAATGGCTACTCTTTCCATTGGTGCACCAACTTGATATAACTTCATTGGAGCAGGTCCCTTATGCTTGGGTCCCCTTTTAGCACAACATGTACTGCAGGTCCTGCACCATTCTTCCACATCTTGCCTCATACCTATCCAGTAAAATCTCTGTCGTAGGTGACTCAATATCTTCTTAACTCCATGATGTCCTCCTGTTAAACTATCATGGGATTGACGCAGCACAACTTCCCGTAACTTTCTCGGTATAACTGTTTGCCAGGTCGTCACTTTCCCAACTCTGGACAAGAATACCATCTTCAGGTTTCAACTGGTCACATTTTGCCCAATAGTTCTTTGTCATAGGGCTTAAGCTAGACACCTTCTCCCAAGCAGGGCACAAAACACTTGCTTGTAGAAAATCAATTACTGGCTTCAAATCTTGGTCTTTCTCCTGCTCTGATTTAATATCTATACCTGGTTCCACTTCACCATCATCAACGCCTTTAGTCACTTTGACTTCAGCTTAATGGCACCTGGTTAGTCCAACCTCTCTTTTAACACTTACCGGAATTTGGCCTTTGTTGTTCTCAAATGTCATTTCATCAAAATTAACTACACACTTCCTCAGTAGTAAATAGTCCAATCCTAAAATGCATTGGTTTTCAATGTCAGCCAAGTATACTTTCTGTCTGTCCTTTATGCCC
>NW_013666179.1:184399-185083 GCF_000517525.1 Limulus polyphemus | reverse complement strand
CTTGTGTGCCATACTTTCCAACTCCTGTGCCAGCTCTTGCAGGCTCTCCCCCTTAGCACGGACTCAAGTCCTATACCTAGCCCTGCAGACTTCGGACTGATTTTGAGTTCCATACCTGAGCTCTAGAGCAGCTACCAGTGCTCTATAGTTGTGCCTATCATCTGCTGACAACTGTCCAAGTATTTCCAGTGGTTGTCCCTTCAGGCCTGTTGCCAGATATACTTCTTTCTGCTCCTCTGTCCATCCATTGATCTTTGCCAGGAGCTCAAATTGTGCTCTATATGCTTCCCATAGTGCCTTCCCATCGAATTCCTGTGGCTTTCTTCATACTAGATCACCCCTATTGCTGACACTCATGTCTGGAATATGACTTCTGACAGGACTGGAGATGTCTGCATTAGGATTTAGCTACGGAGTCTGAAAGGGGCTTCCCGTTGTCCGAGGCTCATTAGGTCGATGGCTAATATATCCTCCTTGTGTAAAACACAGTAAATCATTTTTTAATGTATTTAATTCACTTTTAAATTTGCCAATGTTTTCCATTTGTACTTCTTACCACTGTTGTTGACTTTCCTGTAGTTGCTGTTGACTTTCCTGCAACAGTTGGAGACTTTCTTCCTGTTTCCTTTCTTGTTCCAGTTGCCACTGCTGTAATCTCTCTTCTTGTTCTTCTAGTACTTCTTG
>NW_013666179.1:183507-184378 GCF_000517525.1 Limulus polyphemus | reverse complement strand
ATGTGATCCAAGTAAAGCACCTCTTTCTGGAACAAGTTGCATTTCTTGGGATGGAGTTTGAGGTTTGCTGCTTTCAAACATTTGAATACTTTCTCTAGCCGGGACATTTCTTCATCAAACGTTGTTACAAACATTATGACATCATCCAGGTACACTAGGGCTATCCTCCATTGTAGGCCTTCCTGCACACTTTCCATCAGCCTCTCAAATGTTGCTGGAGCATTACTAAGCCCGAATGGCATCACACGGTATTGCCAGAGACCATTGGCCATAACCAAATGCAGTCTTAGGTTTATCTGCTTCGACCATTTTCACTTGATGGAAACCTGGCTTTGAGTCCAGAGTTGAAAATCACCTGGCTCCACTTAGGGCATCAAGAGTATCATCAATTCTTGTCAATGGGTATGAGTTTTTCGGTTATACTGTTAAGAGCTCTGAAGTCCACACAGCAACGTTGGGTCCCCATTCTTCTTCTGGACTAACACGACGGGGGCTAACCAAGGACTATCTGATTTCTCGACTATTCCTTCCTTAATTAAGCCATCCATGACCTTTTCCATCTCTGGTCGCTTTTGCCAGAGCTATTCTCCGTTGGAGGGATTTTTATTGGACGGTGATTGCCTGTGTTTATTCTGTGCTCCACAAAGTCTGTGCAGCCGAGGTCATGATCTCCTTTCGAAAAGACGTTAGCATAATTCATCAAACGTTCTCTAACCTGAAGAGCCTGTGGTGATGACAAATGGACTATGCTCTTCTCATAGAGGTCAGTTAAATATTCTGGAAGTGTATGTCCTTTCTTTACAGTTGTATTCCTTGCTTTAACATTGACTGGCTCTACCTCCTGGCACACACCCAACAATGCCTCTTTCTT
>NW_013666179.1:174178-182565 GCF_000517525.1 Limulus polyphemus | reverse complement strand
ACTGCCATCAAATCTGCTAAACTGTAGTTTGATTTGCCACTTCTCGTTTCCATCTCTCTGACACCAATTTATTACATCTCTGTGTTCGGTTGTTAATTTTCCGTATAATTTATTTATGATGAAACTTCAGCGATACAAGTCTTTTCTAGTTTATTCTTTCTTAATTCAACTTTGCAATACCCTTAATACCCACAGCCACTTTAAGTTAAACACACGCTATAATTCACAACGAACGAATCGTGCACTTTACTTACTTACCGCGCTTGACTCAATTGTCGTCTCTATATCTGCCTGCCTGCAATTTAATTCCAATTAATTGTCTGACGCACTTATATACAAGGGTAGAGAGCGCCTAGCAAGTACTGGATTATTGGTGATGTTGCCCGATATTTTTAGAACTCATTACGTGTTACCAGCGTCACGTGACTTCCGCTGTCGTAACAAACCTAATAAAACTATTTGTTGTAAAAGATACGAAGAAACGAGTATTTATAAGACTGGGAAGCTGATTCGCTGCTAAAATCACGTGACCTGTGATGTTACTAGGGTAAGCATAAAAGAGTCCATTTAACACTATAATTTACTGCTAGGTTGCAAGGTATTCTTTATTTATAAAATTACGTTATATTAATTCTAATAATTATCTCATGATTTTAAACTTAACATAGTTCTTCAGAAGTTAATTTATATACAAAGTTTGTCCATTTTACACATTTTTTATTATGTACAGTATTATACATATTGATAAAAGTAACAATTTGTGTTTAACATTAAGATAGAATAATTGATCGTTATAGAATTACTTATTCAGTAGTATTAAGAAATTAATAAAAAAATATATTTCTCAAATATTCTGTTAAAGAAACAATTTTATTTAACATGGATGATAAATAAATAATAATATATATATATTTCACGTTTTATTAGAGCTAGCTTTCAATCGTAATTAGAAGTAGCCATTAGGCTTAATGAGGAACGAAAGAATTGTTTTTATGAATTATATCAACATAGTTTATAACAATTTTTCATTTAAGTACTTTTGTCTAGTTCGTTTCTCAAACTTACGAAACGTAATTTGATTATGATCCTCGTATATGTCAATAAACGTTTCCCAATGATCAACGATCAATCACTACCATGTAAACAGGAATAGATCAAAAACTTGTCAAATGATCAATTAATTACAAAATGCTTTGCTCAATCGGAAAATATTTGAACTCTTCATTTATTTAGTTCCTCAAATAAGTAACCTCAAATAATCCGAGGATGCACCTCTTTATTAAAAATAATACAGTAGGTTAGTTTGCTCATATCGAGTGGAATTTTCCTTATTTAACTACTTCAAAAATGGTTCTGACAAACCTAAAAAAAAAGTCAATAAAAGAATAAAAGTTGTTTGAAGAGAAAATAATTTATTGTGTGTGTTTTAGTTCATCATTAAACATTAAGGATAAAAAGGTGTTATTACTAGACTGTCTGTAAATTTGCCCAAATTAAACTCATGTGAACATGTTCTTGTAAGTTGTGTTAAGTTACGAGGTGAGATGTGTTAAATAGGTTATGTGCGATATGTGGTTATTAGACTATATGACATGATGTGATAGGTTTTGATAAATAATTTGAGTAGGATATTATGCATGATCTGTGTTTACTATATTATGATAGAGGATTTTTGGTTCGTAGATTGTAATATATGATATTTTTCAATAGGTTACAACATAACATTTTGTTCAGTAGACTACAATATACGATTTTGTTCAGTAAATGATATATGACATGTAGCTTTTCTTTAGTACATCATGAAATATGATTCTTTTACATTAGATTATGACTTATAGTTTTGGTAGACTCTGACATCTTATTTTGTGCATTAGATCATAATACATGCTTTTTGTTTAAAAAAGTTCGATATATAAAGTTTCTTCAGTATATTATAACCTATAATGTTTTTCAGGCTGTATTACACAGCATTACGTGCCGACTGCGTAGTGTTTATGTGAAATATTCAGATTTGAGTTTTGTAGTACACGTGGGATTTAATTAGATTATAACGTACGATTTCGTTCAGTAAATTAGTACATATGATTTTTTTTCTGTATATTATGACACAAATTTGTTCAATATAGAACATATGAGATGATTTATTTTAGAAAACTATAAAGAATCATTCTGGTGTTTATTATGCATTTTTATAACTTAGTTCAAACTTTTTAGAAAATAAAACATTGTTGTTTCCAAAGGCTACAAACCCTAGAGATAATAATTATTAGTTTTAATTGTGTGAACTTAATCAGATGAAATGTTGGTACTATTGCCCCTCCCCCCATCCCATCCTGCTCCCGTTGGTAAAGTGAAAGGTCTGATTGCTTATAACCCTAAAAACTAGGTTTTTGTAGCTGCGGTCGTTAGAATATTTTTGTGTTTCACAACAAACAGAAAAAAAAATTAAACTACTAGATTTGGGGCCTACATGACCCCAAGCGATTTCTTGTGTTAATAACGAATTTTTTTACTAATAGTGAACTTTCAGAGATTATTATAATGGAAGTTATTGAATACAATAATACACTTTTTAAGAGATTCGAATTTTCAAGGAAATATATTCTTTGAAGTTTGTGCGACCCTATTATAAATCACCTCAGAATTAAAAGCTAATTCTATTGAAACTTCAACATTCGTATCTTTTTCTAATAACACGTCAGAACTTCAATATATTATATGTTTATTATGGTCATTGGTAGAAGTTAACATTAAATTTTATCAATCTGAAGACATGGTCATTGGTAGAAGTTAACATTAAATTTTATCGATTTGAAGTTACTGTCATTAGCAGAAGATAACACAAATTTTAACCAACCTATAGTAACGGTCATTTGCGGAAGTTAACCTTAACTTTTATCGATCTAAAGTACGGTCATCGGCAAAAGATAACACAAAATTTTATCAATGTAAAGTCAAGATCATTTGTGGAAGTTAACAATAAATTTTATCAATTAAAAGTACAGCCATTGGCAGAAAATAACATTTAAATTTATTTTCTTCAACGTCTAAAAAACAGCAGTCGTGTCCTGGTGATTAAAGTGATGGACTTAGAATCATTTGCAGGTACGAATCTTGCAGATTGCGTATTGTTTATATAAAATGTTGAAATTTAAGTTTTATGACATTATTTGTAAAAGACTATAAAAAATTATTAATCTAGTGTTTGTTATGCATATTGTCTAAGCTATCTCTATTTTTTTTAAAAGCATTGTTCCTTCCAAAAACTACAAACTCTAGAGATAATAATTGTTAGTTTTAATTGTGTGGAACTAAATCAGATAAATTTCCATTTTTCTTTACCGTTATAGGATCGTTAAAGAAAATTGTTATGTCGTAGTGTCACACAAACAACTTTCATTACACTGTTGAGCCGGGCGTAGCCCAGTGATTAGCGTACCGGAATGTTAATCTGCGAGTTCATTGTCGTTTTCCATTATTGCTTAAAATATAGTATTCCGCACTTTGGGCCTGTGCATTAAAAGGGTAACGTTCAAATCTCTTTATTTGGTCAGTAAAGCAGTGCAAGAGGTGGCGGTTGAGTGACAATCCCAGAAGCTTCACTCTATACGCTGCTTTCTCTTGTGAAGGCTAAATTGTCTCACTGGAGATAGAAGAAACTTCTTTTACCAATGTTACTATGGCTTTATGGCTGTATACTCTTCAATTGATTTCCCATCTTTTGGTTTTCCTAGTTACAGAATCCGGTATTTTGTTTTCCAGAGGTATCATTTCCTCTGGATGTTGATGAGGACTTTACATGGTTGCTGTTTTTGTATTCTTAGTGCATATAGAAGGTCGATATTCTTCCAGTAGAGTTGTGCTGGGTTAATGTAAGGTCTTATATTGCGGGTTTGTCAGTTTCCTCGTTTATCTTTACCCCTGCATAGCCTGGTACATACATCAAAGTGATGGTCTTGCAATACAGTTTCTTTGCTTTCTGCCATATGTATGGGAACCAGCCACTCTACGTAGTACAGTCTTCAAGTCAATCATGCTGTCAGGTAGCACTATCTAATAGTTTCGATTCATTACTTTCAGCTATCCAGAGGAGAGCTTACTTTATGGCTTCCAGCTCAATCCTTGTGCTGCTTGTGGGAAGCTTAGATGTCCTACCAACCTTATGCTCCACATGATGATGAATGTCCAACCAGATCTCTTGCTGTTTGTGGTATACGAACAATCTGTGGCTATTATAACAGATGACAGTACATTCTGGTCTTTTGTGCAAGAACCATCGGTGGCTATGATGACAAGTGAGTGTCCAATATGGTCTTTGGTGTAGAAACTATCTGTGGTTATGATGACAGATGTCAGTCTACTGTGGTCTTTGGTGTGGGAACTATCGGTGGCTCTGATGGCAGGTGAGTGTTCACTATGGTCTTTGATGTAGAGACATTCTGTGGCTATTATGACAAATGACAGCCTATCCTGGTCTTTGGTGAAGGATCCATCGGTAGCTATGATGGCAGGTGAGTGTCCACCATGGTCTTTAGTGTAGGAAACATCTGTGACTATGATGACAAGTGAATGTCCATCATGGTCTTTAAATAGGGGCTGACAGGTTTTTTTTTACTTCATCGTATGCCTAAGCTCTGCATTCTCTGTCTAAGCTGATTCTAAAGATCCCAGTGGTATTAGATGTTTATTCCACTTGTAAACATCCGAGATCTGGTGATAAACAGTTATCTCACTGGTGGCTGTACAGTACTCATGGCTGTCTCAAGAACCACATTTTAGGAAATATCTTGCTTGGTTGCTGTCTATTGAGTCGTTGTAAAGCTGGAATATCCCAGAAAGAGTAATGGCTCAATGACGAATGCATGGTCGTTACACTACAAGGCCCTAGTGAAGACATCTGCGTGTAATTGGGTTTTGATATTTTGTTACTGAAGTACAGCCCATAACCAGTCTTAAACATGTTTATTTTTTTTATCTTTTCAATTTTATCTAGTTGCGTAATATTAATACTGATCATTGGTGGTGCATAATCCAAGATTGAGTGGACAAGACTTTGACAGATTATAGCAGGTGATATTCTTCAGTTTTATTTCCTTTTACAACTTTCATTGTATTGATGCCATTGATAGTTGTGGTTATAATAATATTACTGGGTTAGTAAAGTCGAGGGTGTCTACCAAAAATTAGCTCTAGGCACTTCAGTGTTTCTTTCAAAGAAGATGTAGTGCCCACAAAGGATGGTGATGGTTTGTCTCCATCAACATGTCTCTTGGTGAGTGTATAGAACATGGCTGTGACTTTGGAAATATTTTTGACCATTCCTGTGTCATTACACCATTTGCTCCCCCCCCCCCTTTTAAAGGATGGTTTCATAATTTTTTCGATTTCAATTTTGCTCGAAACTCTGCTGTACACCCGAATGTCTTTAGCGCTGGGTGCTGTTGACTATTTGCCT
The DNA here is from genome assembly GCF_000517525.1 of Limulus polyphemus. Taxonomy (NCBI): domain Eukaryota; kingdom Metazoa; phylum Arthropoda; class Merostomata; order Xiphosura; family Limulidae; genus Limulus; species Limulus polyphemus. The sequence continues at coordinate 177,110 of NW_013666179.1, read as the reverse complement.
TTCATCTAGCCCATAGACCTGAAATTTAGGGCGTTAGACTCGCAAACTGTGGATGGAGTGTTCGAATCCCATCACCCTTTCAGCCATGGAGTCATTATAAAGTGGCGGTGGGTTGTGTTGATTAGCTGCCTTTCCTCTAGTCTATCACTTCAATATTATGGAAAAACTTGGATAAATAGCCCTCGAGTAGTTTTCTGTGAAATTTCAAAAACATACACACAAACTTTGTAGTGGATTCAAACTAAAAGATTACTATTAATTGAATATAGATATTTAGTTGTGAAGCAAAACCTGCATGTGACAGTTGCAGTAGGATTAAAAGCTTTTAACTTAATCCTACAAATTAAAGTTAAAAAAATTAAAGAAAAGTGAAACTAAACAATATGTCGGATAAGTCAAATCCAAGTACATAAAAATAAAAAACTGGGGTAATGTTATAGTAAATAACTTAACTACTGTTTACTATTTTACTGTTTATTATTTCGCAACTTTTCGGCAGACTCCATTCGTCATAAGTTAGGCTAGAGAAGAGTATCGATGAGGTATTTGAATATATAAAGGCCCTAATTTTATTTGTTTGGTTTAATCGCAAAGCAACACAATTTACTATCTGAGCTTTACTATTTTAGCGTTATAAGCCCTCATACTGAACTACCGAGGTGCAAGGTTCTAATTACGGACTCGCTACATGGAGTACGTTTACAAAAATATTGTTCAACGTTTATTGAAATTACAATATTCGCAAGAAACTCACCACATTAACTTATTATTCTGAGTTGAGTAATTTTTATGTAAAACCCAACTAGCTAACTCGTGTGGTTTGATGTAATCGAAATAAAAACTGTATCATCTATATAATAAAAAAAGGAAGATGTTTGCATGTGTGAGAAGTTTTTTAACTTCATTTAATTGTGCAAAAATGAAATTAGGAGTAAGAAATTAAGGGAGAAGGGGGTTAGATAGTACCGTGAATTACAAAGAGAAAGGTATTTGGGAAGTAGATCTGTCGTCCCTCAGAGCCCCATCTCAGACAGCAGTGTCTATGTTTTAAAATTTTGTGTGTGAATTTCTTCATCTGTTAATAGACACTCAGAGTACCGGTACTGTGCCCCTGTTTATGTTTAATACTCCCCCTCCCCTGATACTCACGTTTTGAAAGCGGCTCTAGATCTGGTGTCCCTTACTAGATATGTCGAACGGTTTGTCATTTTTGATAAAAAAAAACTCGGCTCAAAGTGTCTTTTGTACTAAAGGTGTTTGGTGGGTATCCCACGTTGTGAGATAGGTTTAACCTCGAAGCCACTGGAACGCCCCGCACGGCCATCAGGTTCGTTCAGAACTCTACGTATCTAACCTCTTACGTGAGTAGTTTAGGAAGGTCACTTAACTGTTTTAATTACTTTAAATACACCTTACTACCTTTACATTTTATAAACTTTGTATATTTAAATACAACGTACAACGACCAAAGGCCCGGCAAGGCCAGTTGGTTAGGGCGCTCGACTCGCAATCCCCGTCACACTAAACATGCTCGCCCTTTCAGCCCTGGGGGCGTTATAATGTGACGGTCAATCCCACTATACGTTGGTAAAAGAGTAGCCCAAAAGGTGGCGGTGGATGGTGATGACTAGCTGCTTTCCCTCTAGTCTTACACTGCTAAATTAGGGACGACTAGCGCAGATAGCCCTCGTGAAGCTTTGCGCGAAATTCAGAACAAACAAACAAACAAACAACGAACAAAAATGTTTCGTAGGCGAAGCACGAGTTTTCTCTAATGATAAATGAAAACAAAAATTATAATATTATTTACCATAATAGAAGAAGAATAGATACGCGGAACATTAGTGGACGCGATGAGCGTAACATATTAGGCGGTAACAGTTATTTCACAATATTTCAAATAATGGCAGAGGTAAAGATAGAGGGATAGACATATTGACATGAAAATAGAGAGATACAAAAGGAGAGAGACAACTTTAGGTTGTGTGTTTACATTGAAACATTTACAGCAGTTGTGGTTATTTCTAAACCTTCTACATGTAAACACCAAGAAGGAGTTTGTTTAAGCACTGAAAACTGCCGTTATACATAATAACTGTTTGATTTCTACTCTAAAGCTGCTTCTCGGCAGTAAACTGTTAACAGTGTTTGTTTTTAAGTTCAGATCTCTCTAAGTGGAAAGAAGAGTAGCCGAAGAGTTGGCGGTGGGTGGTGATGACTAGCTACCTTCCCTCTAGTCTTACACTGCTAAATTTGGGACGACTAATGCAAATAGCCCTCGTGTAGCTTTGCGCGAAATTCAAAACAAAACAAACTAGTAGAAAGATCCAATTTAAATTATACTAATTACTCAATAAATTAAGGACACGAGCACTTCAAACGGCCTGGAAAATTACAACAGAATGAAATTAGACCAATCAATAATGCATTAGTTATTTACACGCTTTACGTATCCCATTGTTAGCATGCAAGGATGTTTCGGCGCGTTTTTGGCTTCTCTCACCCTAAAAAGACCTCCATTTCATGTACAAATGTGATCAGTTGCTGACTTACTGTTATAGTGTTCTATATCAGCTAGTAAAAAAGGACCACATTGTCTATTTTATGTCAGATCAAGTTGCAAGGATTAAATCGTCTGTTCTGTATGCTATCAGATAATAAGGATTAAATCACCTGTTTTATGTCAGATCAGATAAAAATTATTAATCAGTTAATAGATCAGGAAAAACGATAAATTAGTTAGAATTATGTCGAACCAAGCAAAAAGAGACTAAACTTTCTATTTTATATCAGATTAGATAAAAGTATAATAGGTACTAATATACGTGAATCGTTAAGAAATAATAAAAACAATAAAAAACGATACATGTAAGTATTAAATAGAGATGAAAAGTATGGACGAAATTATTTCAGACAAAGAATGTAGGATTGA
>NW_013666179.1:149390-174157 GCF_000517525.1 Limulus polyphemus | reverse complement strand
TTTAACGTTGAATATTATTTATGATTTCTACTAAATTGTCTGTTTTAGGTCAGATCACGTAAAAGGTAAACCGACTATTCTGGTCAAGTAAACGGATTAAACCGTCTGTTCGATATAAGTACTACATCATATTTTCTACATTAGACGAAGGGAAGAGGATTAAACCATCTATTCTATATCATACAGTTAGTTTCATGTCAGATCAGTTAGTAGATCAAAGAAAAGGAACGAACAATTAATTCCGTATCAGATCAGGGGAAATGACTGAACAGGTAGTAGATCAAAGAAAATGATCAAACAGTTCGTTCCATGTCTGATCAGGGGAAATGGCTGAACAGTTAGTAGATCAAAGAAAAGGGTCAAACAGTTCCATTTCAGATCTGGGGAAATGACTGAACAGGTAGTAGATCAAAGAAAATGATCAGACAGTTAATTCCTTATCAGATCAGGGAAATTACTGAACAGGCAGTAGGTCAAAGAAAAGGATTAAACAGTTAGTTCTATGTCAGATTAGGGAGAAAATGACTGAATAATTTTTGATATGTCAAATCAGAAAGTTAAACTGTTTTTTTCTTTTTATATATCAGATCGGGTAGAAAGGGTTGGACCGTTGGTTCTTTATCAGATTTGGTAAAAAAGAGGAACCTGGGGTTTATTGATTTATAGAATATTCAAATGATCGATGTTTACTTTTATAAATTACCTTCAGAGTATGTCAGTTCGTAAAATTCAAATATCTGTATCATCTTGCGCCTGAAGATCTTAAAATAATCGACTTGAAATTGAAAAGTGTGATTATATAAAAATGTATTATTTTCATGTGTTGTTAATTTTAAATTATTCATTTACATTGATGTTTTCACTACAGCTATGAAAGTTGGATATATAAAGCTGACATATGTTATGAAAAACAACTGTAAAATCTATTTTATTGATACATTTTGAATGTGCTTTAAATCAAATAGTCCATTCCTGGAGGGACTGATAACGCGGGAAAAGATTATATCTGGAGTGGTTAAGATGGGAAAAGAAGAACATTGGGATCTTGGGATTAATAACATATCATGTAGGAAAAATGATGTTATACTTAACATTTACCATAATGGACGTGAGAGTGAATGTTACAGTAACACCGAAGATTTCTTACTTCCATATCAGGTTTGATTAAAAGTGTTACAGTAACACCTAGGATTTTGTATTTACCATATCAGGATTTATAAAAGATGTTACAGTGACACCAATGATTTCTTACTTACCATATCAGGCTTAACAAAAAGGGTTATATTAAAACCAAGGATTTCTTATTTCCCATATCAGGCATAACAAAAAATGTTACAATAACACCGAGGATTTCTTATTTACCATATCAGGATTTATAAAAAATGTTAAAGTAACACCAAGCATTTGATATTTACCATATCAGGCTTAACAAAAGGTGTCACAGTAACACCAAGGGTTTCTTACTTACCATATCAGGCTAAACAAAAGGCACTAGAGTTACACCAAACACTTGATATTTACCATAGCAAGCTTGACAGAAACACTGCAATAATACCAAAGATTTCATACAGCATGTTATACTACCAGATTGATAATATTTCCCAAAGGGGGCTTGACAGAGAAAATTACAATATTGTCAAAGGAAGCTGTAATTTAACATAGCGATCTCCATATAAAATGTCACAATGCTTCTGGGAAGTTGCTATTTCCCATAGCGTGATTGATGTTGTGGGGGGATTTTAATATTACCTGGTAATTATTACTTCCCATAACGAGCTTTGTAAAGATAGTATTATAATATTATCATGAAGCTATCACTTACCACAGCAAAACTGTTTGTGGGTTTGTTGGGTTTCGCTATCTGCGCTAGCCCTCCTGAATACTGAGGTGATAGACTAGAAAGAAGATAGCTGGTCAAAATCACCCACTGACAACTCTTGAGCTACTCTTTTACCAACGAATAGCAGGATTGATGGTAATATTATAACGCCCCGTGGCTGAAAGGGCGAGTATGTTCGGTGACGAGATTCGAACCCATGACCCGTATTTTGTGAGTCGAGTGCCCTAACCACCAAGCCATGCCCGTCATATAGTAAACTTAATAAAAGGGCTTAGAATATTACCAGGTGATAAACTGGGTGACATATCACTGAATAAAATGAATAGATTATTCTAATCTGGTAAACTGAGTGACATATCACTAAATAAAGTGAATGGACAGAGTGAATAAATCATACTAATATGGTACAATGGGTGACATATCAGTGGATAAAGTGAATGAACATGGTGAATAAATTATGCTAATATGGTAAACTGGGTGACATATCACTGAATTAATTATGCATGAAAATTGACTAAAGATTTAAATTTTAAACAATAAAACATTTCGTAAAGTATCTAAGTTTGAGTGCATGTCTGCTAAAGCAGTAATTTCAAAAGAAATTAAAATCCTTAATTTTATGGAATATTAATCAAAACATTATTATTAGATAGGTTAAATTAAGGCCTTCAATTCTGGAAAGGTTTTACGTTCCTGTCAGAATTGACTGCAATTTCGTAAGTTGTATTTGATAGTTTTCAAAATGAACTCATCAAAATTAAGTTCAAACTAACTGGGGACGCATAGCTTAAAGCATTAGTTTTAGGAATGATCAACTGTAAGATTAATTTATAGATAAATTATACGTAAACGATACTAGTTTAGGATCCCTTCCCCCACCCCAATAACAAAGGAAAAGAAGAAAAATCCTGGTTAAATATGGGACAGGGGATTTTTCCCCCAAAATAAACAAAAAATCCTGGTTAAATATGGTACAGGAAATCTCTCCCTCCCCTCCCCCCCCAAAAAAAAATCCTGGTTATATATATGGGATAGGGGATCCATCCTCCTCCCCTCCAAAAAAAAAAGAAGAAGAAAAATAAAACTATGGTTCAAGCAAAAGCTTTAGGAATAACTTAAAGGAATACTAGTAAGAAAGGTATCTGAAGAGGCAGAGCCTACACAGTATCGAAACTTAAAAGCTTAAAAGTTTGAACAGCTTTGGAAAGGTAGTTTATTCTAATAAAACAAAAAACAATGAAATAGACAAAAGAACAAAAACAAGACGATGTAAGTGTTTCATAAAATTTATCTCTTGAAGTTTTTGTCCCCACAATGGTCACTTACCTGTGTGAACATTGTGGTGAACTCCAAGATGTCTAGGTCAAAATATATAGTAATGGAAATACTTACGGAAATACAAGAGCGACACACGTACAGGAGACAAAAATTAAAAGGTACAAAACATTATCACAGAAAGCAGGAAATAAAAATAAATAAGATATACAATCCAAAAGTGTTTTGTATGCGAGCCCTTTGTTTTACACACGGCATTTACACCTTGTTTTTATACTGCCATACATTTGATTCCAAATGTTTTGTTTTACTCACAATTTATCAAAATCATCTGGTCATTTTCTGGGCAGGCCATGGTTGCGAGTGTTCCATCAGTCTCGTTACTGTCAAAATATTTCACCCCATTTTCTGTATGCTTAGGCTTAGGATTATTTTTTTGTTGAAAGACGAATCTCCACCCGAGTTTATGAAGGAATGGTATGACGTATCACAACCTACATGTGCTTGTCAGCATTCAATGTGCCATCTCTTTTATGTAGATCACCCACACGTTGGCTGAGACAGTTCCATATGTGTACTGCATCACTGTAGTTATTGTAAACTAACTATGATACCACTTGGTTTCCACTGTCGAGCAAACTGTCATTGAGTGTTTCAGAACAAATCGAATTTGAATTAATCTGTAAATATTACTCTTCTCAACCTTTTCTTTTTCCACTGTTTGTGGTCTGATGCTCATTTGGTTTGGTGACCTCTTCTCAGCAGAATTTTTCGAGCAGCTGACCTCCAATGAGACCACTTTATGCTGATGTTTATATTACAGTTTTCTATGAAACATTCACACACTTGTATGTACACAAAGGCTATTGGCAAGACTTGTAGTGGCCGTCGTTTTCTTGCAAAAAACATGACCCTGAAATACTTAACAATAATTTTAGAGGCTTTCTGTTTTCTACCTCGACCAGTTTCAAGTACCCTCATCAGTTTGGTTTGGTTTGTTTCGAATTTCACGCAAGGCTACACGAGGTCAATCTGCGCTAGCCGCCCCTAATTTAGCAATGAAAGACCAGAGAGAATGCAGCTAGTTATCGCTACCCACCACCAACTCTTGGGCTACTCTTTTACCAATGAATAGTGGGATTGATCGACACTTATAACACCCTCACAGCGACCCTCAGATTGCGAATCAAGCGCCTTAGCCATCTGGCCATGCCGGGCCTAATTTACTGTCAAAAATGAAACTGTCAAGCATGTTAAGTAGTTAACCCTGGGTCTTCAGGACTGCAGCCCAGAACGACAAAGACTAAGCCGCACTAGGCCTGTCGAAAGAGAAAATTTTTTGAAGCTATGACTGGACACAACGCTACTACTGGGAATAGTATGACTACATGTATTTTTATAAGTTTGGTACTGGTGTGACAGTTTCTGATTGGTTAGATGACAACCAATCACAGTGTAAACTATCAACAAGTAACTGTACTCTGGTGTAATTTATTTTTACTCAATAAGAAATGTTACTATTCCATAGTATTTGTCATTTATACTTTTTTTTCTCGCAATTTTCGTGATTATTTCCAATACTCTATTTATTTCAGAGAGAAACCTAGATTCTTATTCCAGAATGACGTAATACATTATCAAACACTCCTCCCTCAGACAGTGTCAATATTACGATGATTAGCTAACAATTATTACTTCTACAACGCCGATTTCGATACTCTATAGATCTCACTCCAAAGCCACAAATTATGTAAAATAATGTAGAAAACAATAACTCTATTTGTTTGATGTTTAAAATAATTTAATGATTTTATGTACTATTGTTTTAGACGAACTTTTATTTAAGATCACGAAACATTAACTACGGTATTTCCACTCGTAAATATTTGTTACCTGTTATAAATCACTTAGATACAAGTCTAGTTTGCCCATAAATCAGCCTAATTATTTTAAATTTTAAATTCTAAATAAAAAGCACAATCAAAAGAAACCATAAAGAAAGTCGGAATATAAAACAGGAACCCACGTGATTGATTAATAGGACGCAAACAGAATTAATGAAATGGGATAAATAGATGTAAGAACCTAGTTATATGATATAGAAAAAGTGAAGACGATAACGTTATTGCGTCAATGAGCTTAATTTCATTCTGACCAATGCTAGAAAACAACACATTGTTTTTACGGTGCGAGATCATGACGTAAGCGAGAACACCTAGAAATACACTGCTATATATATATAACTCGATACAAAGCTTTCATCGGCCTCTTAAGGTTTCTTGGGGAATATTTACCATGGTCTAAATGCACACTGGATATTCGCAGAAGATGTTGAAAAAATGTGACCGTTTACTTCTTTTTGTGAACCCTTGTCAACATTATCTGGATTGCAACTGTATTAAAGCTAGGGTCTTCTCACGAAACATTAATTCCAGTCTACTGAGGATATATACCTGTTCAAACTGTCGATAAGAGAGACCTTGTTCAGAGTTTTGATTCACTTTCAGAAGTCTTATTGGTAAGTAACAACTTCTTATAAAACTATGCTTGTTAGTATCACGTATAATTAACACTGAGTTAAGTAGTTTTCAATAAATACGCTATTTCCATAAAACGATTCACGTTCAGACAAAGTGTGCTGCCTATTAAACATACAAAAATTGCTCAAACTTCTGGATTTCACATTAGCAACGTAACCATAAATAATGTCAATATAAATATTATTGGAATATATTGTTATTATTTCATGGAGTTTTATTGTATGTTAACTAATATTAGGCTCAGTGCATGAAAAGTCAGATCTTTTATTGGTTTTGACTTTCAACGTTTGTCGTTTGCTTTCAGATCAGTCAAATTTGGTCCCTGTAAGATTATGGTTACAGATCACCCTAGTTAAAGTTGTAAGACTGCTATTACAAAACACCATAAGCTAAATATCCTTCCCTGGAAATTTGATGAAAACGTTTAGAGTATTTTGTAAGCCATCAACTGTAGCTCAGAGTACTGTACTTCATAACCTAGGTTATCACCAATAGTTTAATCTGTTTAAAGGAATTCAGAGCTACTAGTTGCAAGCCATCAATTGTTGCTGTGGTTACTGTACCACAGAAACTAGGATATCATCAGTAGGTTCATCTCTTTATGAACCGAATCCAGAGCTACTTATTGCAAATCATCAACTGTAGCTGAGAGTACTATACACCAGAACCTAGGTTATCACCAATAGGTTTATCTGTTTAAGAAAGTAATTCGGAGCTACTAGTTGCAAGCCATCAATTGTTGCAGTGATTTCTGTACCACAGAAACTAGTTTATCACCAATAGGTGCATCTGTTTATGAACAAAATTCGGAGCTAGTTGTTGCAAACCATCAACTGTTGCTCAGAGTACTGTCATTCAGTAATAGGTTTATCTGTTTATGACCAAAATTCGGAGCTACTTGTTACAAACCATCCAGTTGCTAAGAGTACTGTACACCAGAACCTAGGTTATCAACAATAGATTTTTCTGTTTATGAACTAAAAGTAAAACACAATAAGCAACACTAAATAAATTAAAAATAATTACTTACCTGTGTAAATGTTCTTCTTTTTTTTTGCGGATAAATTTACCTCATGCTCGTAAGACATTTACCATAACAAGACGAACAAGTAGAAACTTCTGGGTCTAATACATAATAAAATATGTGGGATGTGGAGTTCTGGCGTCACCAGCAGTCAAAGTTAATGGAAGCTGAAACAGTGTGTATAAACGGTGTACGAGAAGGTGCTGAAGAAGAAACTACCCTGTCAAACAAGCTGTTGCCGATGTTAGCTCTGACTGACTGGAGCTTATGTCTTTTTCTCAGTTACGTAATCTGGAGTAATCGATCCCTGAATGCTCTTGCGTCATCTCCAATCAGAGGAAGAAAGATACAGCGGTGTTGTTCACGTGATACTCGTGACCATCTTCGGTTACACCGCAACGAAAGTCCTGGATTGGCTGTTTATCAGTATAATGTCCGTCCATTATTAACAGCTGTTCATTAAATTACAGAGAGTGAAGCTCAAGTCAGTGAATTTTAGGTTGAAGTCTTTCTAGGTTGAAGTGCAATTTCAAAATTGTTATAAGCTCATCACGAAATGTAAAAAAAAAACAACAACTAAAGATACAAAGCAATCACAGTCAAATTGTGATTGAGATAATACAGTATGCTAAAGTCTTACATTTTTTGGCATTAACGTTAGATAAATACGTATCTGAACTCTAAAACAACAACATATTTCACTAAGCCTAAACAATGCCTATCCTTTATGACAGTAACTCGTGAGCCATTTACGGTAAAAAGGTTTTGTTGTTTCTCTAAATCATTAAGTTTAAACAGTGCTCAGCATTGTATCAACAACTCTAAGCATTTACGGACAAAAGCGTTATTGTTTCGTTAAATCAATAAACTTAAACAGTACTTTATTTTTACAATAGCGTTTCACGAACTACTTATAAACAAAGGTTTCATTGTTTCGTTAAATCATAAGCTTAAACAGTACTCATGCGCTACGAGAGCAACTCAAGAACTACTTGCAGACAGTTGAATTAGAGGAATTATTGTTTCGTAAATAACTACACCTAAACTGTACTTGCATGCTACGACAGCAGCTCACGAACTACTTTTAAACAGAGAAATATTGTTTCGTAATCATTACACCTAGACTATGCTTTCATATTACTACAACAACTCGCGTCTGAATTATCTTCATAACAATCTTAGCACAGATGTGTAGTTTAAACATGTTGTTTTCTATGAAGTTATTTGTAATATTCTCTATCAGAATAGCGTTATCGTTGCAGAAGAGTCATAGAAACATATAATAATTATTGACTTCCAAAAAAATGTTCTCTTTCGAAAGGCCTAGTGCAGCTTAGTCATTGTCGTTTTGAGTTACGGTCCTGAAGGCCCAGGGTTAACTACTGAACATGCTCGACACTTTCATTTTTGACAGTAAATCAGGCCCGGCATAGCCAGGTGGTTAGGGCGCTTGACTCGTAATGTGAGGGTCGCGGGTTCGACTCCCGATCCCACCAAACATGCTCGCCCTTTCAGCAGTAGGGGAATCATAATGTGACGTTCAATCCCACTATTCGTTGGTAAAAGAGTAGCCCAAAAGTTGGCGGTGGGTGGTGATAACTAGCTGCCTTCCCTCTAGTCTTTCACTGCTAAAGTAAGGACGGCTAGCACATATAACCCTGTGTAGCTTTGCGCTAAATAAAAAAACAAACAAACAAGAGAGTAAATCCTGCTATTCGGTTAATAGTAGCTTCTGTTTGGTTACCCTCTCCCTCTAGTAAGTAGTTTTAAATGAGGGATAGGTATGTCTAAACTTAAACCTTTGAACCTGAATGCTTAGCCTATGTGTCGCCATTGAAGTTAAAAATATCAACATATCATTTTTTACGTCGACATGATGGAAGAGAACACTAATGAAAAGACTGTTAAAAAGAAAAGCTAAACATCTGTGATAATATACTCTCAAAGGTAATGATAAAAAACGTATTTAAAAAACTACTAGTATTACAAGTGTGTATAAGAGCTCGTGCTAGCCATCCCATGATGATTCAGGGTGAATATTGAAAATTCGGGGTTCGAACACCCTAGCGGACACGGTACAGACAGACTATGTATATTTCACTTAAGCAAACAAATTAACGTCATGTTGTTCATACTAACTGTTGTCTCACATTTTTAGTGGTAATTATTCCTACCGATGCTTTTCATGTTTGTACAATACAGTGGTCAGCTATATACTTTAATTCCATTCTTAATGGCAGCACGACACACTTTAACATTGTGTTTAATAGCCCTACACCGAAAACTGCACAAGTTTGGTACGAGCTGTTAAACTGGTTTATTTCCTACTAATAACTGGTTGAAAGCTACTCTACTCAGAAGAAAATGGTTACTAACCTTGAGAAGGACACTCTAAAAAGTACTAATATTGCAGTGAAAGTCGAGATAATGAAATTTCTAAAGTCTTCGACAAAGAGGGGAAATCTCCTTATTACAAAGGAATGATTTCAATGTGTAGACTTTCCGCTCACTTCCCGCTTCCCACTTTTAGCCGGTAATATAACAAGGTAAATGTAAATATCTTCGATGTTTACAACTTAGTGAACTGATGAACTGAACTGAATAATTAATTAATTAATAATAATTAATTCATAAATACAATAACAGGAACTTTTACATTAAGCAACAATAACAAATCAGGAACACCTCCCCCCTTAACCATATTAATATTTTATCCACTTAATTTTACTAAAAAGCTGCCCCCCCGGTGGCACAATGGTATGTCTGCGGACTTATACCGCTAGAAACCGGGTTTCGATACCCGTGGTTGGCAGAGCACAGATAGCCCTTTATGCTTAACAACAAACAACAACGCCACCTAAAAACTTGTCCTCATCATCACGAATCTGTAACTTTCTCTGTAATTTAAATGTCTTTTCGAATGTAACTTGTACCTGATGATGACCTGATACTATGGATCGAAAATCAAAATCTGCCTACTGTAAAAGATGCTGTTATTGTACTTTGGAGTTAATCTTCAATGTTTACATTATATAAATGTTACAACAGAACTTTGGTGCACGTTCTTTATACGGTACTGTCGTATAAATATTGAATAGATATGTTGTAGATTTTCTAGTAGTTCATGAATTACATTCCATAAATCGTATTTAGATATATTTTTTAATCATATATATATATGTAATTATATTGATGACGTGTCATATATTGTATATATATTTTTGCCTTTTTATCCATACTGTTCTGAAGGTGGAGATATTTTTTATTTTGTTTGTAATTCTGCACAAAGCTGCACAATGGGCTATCTGTTCTCTGTTCACCACTGGTATCGAAACTCGGTTTCTAGCGTTGTGAGTCCGAAGACATACCGCTATGCCACTGGGGGGAGGGGGGCAGATGAAGAGAAGTACGTCTTCTACAGATATTAATCTGGAGAGTATTCTGTGCATTCTACAGGATGTGTGTCATTCTTTCTCCAGATATTCTGGATCGTCTCGAGTGCTTTCCATAAATGATCCTTTACATGTTTTCTCATTTACTCTAGAGGTAATAATGTGGATGGTACTTCTTGTATTTTACAGGTAACTATAGTTTTTTGTAATCTGTTTAATAATTTGGAAGGTATCTCCTTTATTTCGTTCATAAATATTAAATTGGTATTGATGTATTCTACAACTAACAGTCTTTAAGTCAGTAAACCCAAACCATACTACAGAGTTACAACAGCAACTAGCGAACTACTTAATAATAAATGTCTTATTGTTTCCTTAAATCATAAGAAGGGAACTCAATGTATTATGTTGATAATATAAAGATGATATGTTTTGTACTGTCACCATAATAATCTGGAGGTTTCTCTTGTTGGAAACATTTAGAAAATTTCTAATTAATTCTAAAGATAATCATTTAGATGGTGTTGAACAAATTCTCCGTTAAAGATACCTAAAAGATTACTTAAATGTCCATCTTAAGATAATCTCCGATATTCCGTTGCTAATCGCTTATTATGATAGAATATCACTTAAATGTTACGGATGATAACTTCAAGAGTAACTTATGAGAACTTGAGGGTATCTTGTGTATCCTGTAAATACTAATTTGGAACACTTTCGTGTATTATCCAGATAATATCAGTGCCTATTAAAGGCAGTCATTGGGGGAAACCATTTGTAAAGTATGCTTGTTTTTAATTTTACATACAATCTCAGGATAGAAGATACTTATCTAGAAGCCATCTCCCGGATTGTATAAGTTACACGGAACATTATTGTGGAAGTTATTTTGTGAATTGTATACACTGCTTGACTAAATCATTAAGACACCCACTTTTCCATGATAACAACTTGAACTATATGGGCTGCAGACTTCACATGGTTCCAAGTGTGTCTTGTCGATTGCTGTCCATCCATTAAAGAGTATGATGAAAAACTGATTCACGGATGCCAGTACAGGATTAATGTAAAGCTGATGAATGTACTGGCTAAGTGAGACTTCTGGTTAATGTGAGTGCAGTGGGTTGATAGATTGTCTTCTTGAGAAAGTCTGTCTGTCAGACTGGAAATGCTCTTAGCTTTTATTCGCCATCCTAAAAGATTTAATGAGCTTTTGCAAAGAGAACATTCCCCACACCAAAACGCCATCTCCAGCAGTTTTAACTATCAGAAAACTTCGTAGTGGTTTTTGCATAGCTTCACTCTACCCTTAGAACATAACAGAGTGAAATGCGTCTCAAAAATCACATCATATGCTTCCAGTTATTAAATGTCCACATTTTGAGCTATAAACACCATAGAAGCCGTGATTTCCTGTTAGTGGGATTCTTGAAAAATGAATTTCATAAACAATCATCCTAAATAATACCTCGTAAGTTCTAGAGATTTTCCCCCAGAAAGTTTCACTCAATTAAATATGTATATTCGTTAAAAAAATAACTGAAATAACAAATTAATTGGCAAAAGCGTTTTAAAGAGGATTCATTCAAGTATATGAACATTATAAGTATATAAAGTTTGTTTGTTTGTAATTAAGCACAAAGCTGCACAATGGGCTCTCTGTGCTCTGCCCACCACGAGTATCAAAACCCGGATTCTAGCGTTGTAAGTCCGCAGACATACCGCTGTGCCACTGGGGAGCAACATTATAAAGCCTGGTACGCCAATTTTATAAGTTGGATTTTAAAAATATTACCTCAGTTTTTATATGCTATCCATGAACAGTGGATAATAAAGACCCTTCAGTAAAAAAGGCAAACCTCTATAACATCAGTTATGACGTGCTACATCTAGAGTCAATATACGTAACTATTGTTCACGTGACCTCGTGCATAATCATAATGGCGGATGTGAAGAATCAAACCACGACTTTAAGTATTTGATTTTCAAAAGAAAACTTTAGTCTAAGGTAAGAAGTTGAATTTTACGTCTTACAACATACCAACGACGTATATTTCCGCTATAGGCTTCGACCACAACTGTACGTCACTGTTCCAGTACGCTCGTTCTTTAGTACCATTGTTCTAGATAATACGCCACTGCCTGCTTAATCCTTGCCGAGCATGGTTTATTTAAAACCTTATGATTTTTCATGACATTAATACTAATCAGCAAAAACCGCATTCAAAGTTAAGGTGGCCGTCTTACCCAACCTTTCCCTGCTGATAGAGGGTGAAATTCCTCGAAACTTTGCTTTTAGTATCCTTCTTAACTCTTTTTAGTGACCTTTGTATACTTGTAATATATTGTTGTTTTATCGTTATTTTTCTGTTTCTTTAGGGATAATTATTGAAGATGTGAGGCGCTGTTAGCATGATTTCATGTATTTCTTCTTATTTCTGAAGTTTAAAAGTTTTTTCATGTGTGATGACTGAAAGAAAAAAGATTAAGTCTGATAAACAGTGCAACCTCCAGCCCAGTTGTACTTTTGTGTATTATATGTGAACGACACTTGGATTTTTGGTTTAGCTGCTAGAATTTTTCAAAGAAAATATATAAGGAAAATAATTGCTCTGGTGTTGCGTTCTCATTATTGTAAGTTGAAATTAAAGCACTGATTGTGTTGTTTCTGTAAATATAATATATATATACTATTTAACGTAAATATATATATATATAGGGAGAGAGATTTATTAAGAACATGACATGTTTGAAGTTAAGCACATAGCTACACAATGGGCTGTTTGTGATCTGCCCACCATGGGTATCGAAACCCGGTTTCTAGCGCTGTAACGCTGCACCACTGGAGGGGCATTAATTAAGAAAAGGTTATATATAATCGCTTCCTGCGACCAGATTTCCCATATTTCGCTTTTTAGTCATATAAGTTCTAAACAATTTAATATATAAATGAAAAATTACAAAATTTGAAATGGATAGCAAAGACAAATAAATTACCATAATAATTCTAGCTTTGCTTCATAAAATAATTTGTTTGTTTTTATTTCACATGAGCTATCTGTGATATCCATCTCTAATTTAAAAGTCATGGATTAGAGGGAAGTCTAGTCAATACCATCCATCGCCAACTCTTGCACTGCTCTTTTACCAAAGAGAAGTGGGATTCACCGTCACATTATAAAGGCTGAAACGGCGAGTATGTCCGGTGACCTTTAGATTGCGAGTCAAGCGCCCTAACTACCAATCTATGTCAGTCCGTCTATTCAAAAAACTAACAGCCTATGTCATGCCGTTTCGTCAAAAGCTGTTTATGATCACGAATCATATTTCAAGTATTTTTGTTCGATGATGTTTGTTACACGGATAACGCTCTAATTTCATTAACTGTAGAAGTTCAACGTGTTTATAATAACAAACAGTCAATTTCCTTAAAGAAGTAAAATAAAACCAAACGAACGATAGCTTAATTTGATTATGTCAACCAGTTACAGTTTTATATTTCTTTATTTACTATGATCTTTTTGTTCCTATTTTCTAATTCTCGAATATTCTACCAGTTCCAGAAAACATTATTTCGATTAATCATAACACAGATATAGTAATCTTACCACTGCTCTATCAACGTATCAAGAAGGTGTATTAACTAAGCTGTACCAGCATATTGTGTCAGCAAAATTGCATCAGCGTTTTCACGAGCGTTTTATATTATCTGTCTTTTTACCACCAGCTTCCTTTAAGTAGCGCGTCATATCAGAATGTAGTATCGACAGTGTTGTATCACCGTGTTGTATCCGTGTACATTTATCAGTTATGTTCTGTATATCAGTGGATTGTATCCGAATTTTATACCATTTAAATTGACTGGCTACTTTATTAGAAACCACAAAAATGTATTTATATTTGCAAAATGCTGATCATGTGATATATATATATATAAGGCTTTTATTTGATCCTTATTAATGCTGAGCTGCAGTCATACGATAAGCAGCCAACAAGCCAACGTGCAAGAGCAAGGATCTTTCCGACTCTCAAAGGGATATGAGAGGTAGTGTATCGTCTAGTAATTCTAAGTAGGTATGAGAAAAGCAAAGAAGAACGTATAACAATATGTACAGACATATTAGTGGTTGAGACGATATTTATACAACCAAAGTGCGGAAACAACAAGTGTTATAGTGTGATATAGATTAAGCTGGTGAAGTGTAGTTCAATTCCGCCATATCACATAACGTTTCTTTGGCCGACTGCTCAAAAGCAGCTACCATCAAATTCTGTCAACAATATAAGTTTCAATAAAATATATCTGTGATTAAGAGAGACTGTAGCTGCCAACAACTGATGACTCACCGAGAGGAAAGTTTATTGAATAGGTTCGTATAGTGTAAAAAATATTAGAATTTCCATTTTACCGATATTTTTCAACGGTGATCATAATTCGACATCACCAATCATCTCATGTACAGGATATTACAAAACCTGCTGACAACAAAATTGAAAGCCACTTATCTCAAACATGACTGGAGGTCTGTGCTCTAGTATGATTAGCTACATACACACATTCTTAGCGGCACGGCATGGCCAGGTGGTTAGGGCACTTGACTCGCAACCTGCGGCTCTCGGGTTCGAATTCACCGAACATGCTCGCCCTTTCAGCCGTGGGGGCGTTATAATGTGACGGTCAATCTCACTATTCCTTATTAAAATAGTAGCCCAAGAGTTGGCGGTGGGTAGTGATGACTAGCTGCCTTCCATCTAGTCTTTCACTGCTAAATTAGGGACGGCTAGCGCAGATAGCCCTCGTCTAGCTTTGCACGAACTTCCAAACAAACCAAAAAACAAAGCCACTCATTCTTATACTAACGGTACAGTGTAAATATAGAGAAAAATGAAAGTGTCATTTCTGGACAAGGTTAATGCATTCAATCAAAACACTGCACTGTTCTTTATATCGTCAATAAAGAAACAATCATCTCTTGCTATGACTATAGAAGATGAACAGGGTGTGTGTGTACCACATTTTAGTGATCTTTTATCGTGATATCCTGGTGCGTTATTGATGTGTATGTAATGATCAATCAATACTGTGTGATTCTAATTGACAACTGAATCCTATGAAGTCTTGTAACTAGTAAAATGGTACTTGGAAAAGACAGATGTTCCTTATTACAAGAGATGTGGCATCCATTGTAAGTACTATTATGGAAAAATCCTTATTCACTGTCTCATAAGTTCCTTTAGTCAAGGTGCTTCTAATTAATTATTGAAGGGATTGCTACGTCTAGAAATCGTTAGACTTCTGATATAATCCACTAGAAAATGTAAAGACTGTTACTGAACAAAGCTGATCTGAATGATCAAAATCCCTTTGCACTGTCCGAGCTAAATGCAAACAAGCACTTCTCCCTTTCTACGTTTAGTATATTTAAATTTGGCAAGATCGGGCTTTTTTTATATGGGTGTCAGAGTCAGTGTGTTTAGACGAGTCTCACATGCACCCTCTCCCAATACCACAATAAACTGATGACTACAATATTGACATTTAGTTTAGACTTGTATTTATCCTTGAACAAGTGCCTCATTTATCTTTGTCGTGATTTTCTGCAACCCTAACTCTGACTTAATCACATGGCAAAGACTTTGGAAATTGCTTTAGTTCCACATGTTTATAGTTTGTTTTTGATTGTTTTTTTAGTTTTAATTTCAATTACCATATCTTACCACCATTTTGTTTAATTGTTTCGTTTTTTTTTATTGTCGTTGTTGTTGTGAAGTACAAAGCTACACAATTGGCTAGCTGTGCTATTTCTATCGCAAGTATCGAAACCCGAATTTTAGTGTCATAAACCAGAAACATTATTGCTAAATCATCGTATCATACCACCACTTTGCATTTGTATGTTTATGGAATGTAGATAACTTCTTTATATCTATTAATCTCTGCATCAACTTTTCTAGATATATATATATATATCCACTCATTTCGTGACTGGTATGTTCAGTAAGCCTTGATATTAATTTTTATTAACGTAAAAGGCCAGGTGTTTGTGATTTTACCAAAGCCTGATCTTAAATCCCGTTTTATATATTCCTCAGTTTTACTCTGGGTCAAAGAATCTCTTTAACTCTGCTCTGACTTCATTCCACTTTCTCAGCCTATTTGGAGTAACATGTGTCCCAAGATCCAGCTTTGGTTTGTCCATAATGATGAATAACATCAACACATACTGTTGATTCGTTCAGCTTTTCCATTGGTTGCATTGTTGAATCTTATTGGCAATTGCTAGCTGGTTAATTCTACAGTTTAATTGGTAGATCACTAGCTTATAGAGTGTGGAATTCGAATCCGATGCAGAGAAATAAATAAAAACACTGAATTACCACAAAAATTATACCATGTCTGTACATTGAAAAACGGGCTGCAATAATTTACTTAACCCACATACTCGTCATGGTTAAGCACTTCTTCATTTCGTTAACTTTCTTAGCCTACTCGAATGTTAACCCACATACTCGTCATGGTTAGACAGTTCTTCATGTCGTTAACCTTCTTAGCCTATTCGAATGCTAAAAACCAATAATCAAATGAAGGAACAAATTTTCCTGGTTAGACACAAAATATCAAAGTTAAAGGACTATAATTACACCGCTGTTATTCTAAACTGTCAAATAACTTAAAATTATGGACATGAATTATTCAATCTCTAGATCATATATGACAGCTACAGAGTACCACCCGGAGACTTTATCTTTCATTTTGTACTAATTCCCAAAAAACAATACAAAAAAATTATCATTTAAGAACAATCAATATATCATGTAGTAAAGTTGGAAATACAACACATTATCAATATGTAATTAAGTACAAAAGAGGTGCTCTTAATCAGCTATCTTTTTGTCAGATTTATACACAAGTTTAGATGCCAGCGAAACAGCTCGCAAACAATTTTTATTTTCACAACCAATCTTTTCTATATCTACCTGCACAGCTGCATACGTCTGTGAACTGCTAATTTTAACCATTATAGTTCTTCTAAGCCCTACAAGTTTAAATTCACACGATTCTCAGTATAATTTTAAACTTAACCATACAAAACTAGCTGTGAGTGGCTCAAAGTTTAGACGTGGGTGTGAGTCGTGTAATCAAGAACGTTGTTACAAAAAAAAAGAAACGAAAGAACCTTAAAATATCGCCTGCTTTCACTTTACAAAAGATAGCGACTTGCTTATGAAAGCAAACAATTATCAAATGTTATAAACAATTAAAATTTATCGACACTTAGAAACACATATTGAAGATGTATTTAAGGATTTAATTATTATAAATGTTATAAACATTGAGATCAAACATGATCTTAGACGTTATACAATTAAAGCGAGAGAGGACAGGGATTGTGGGCCAGTAAAGTACATTATTGTGTCGTTGAGCTTAAAAACTTGTGTGCAAAAAAAGATATATTTTGAATAATGGTAGATTGTAATGACATTAAAATCGTGGTTAAAGTTCCAAATCACTGAACAAGAATTTTATGTTTTTGTTTTCATTTGGATGTAATACGAAGGTTGAAAGAATATTGGTGAAGGGCCAGAATTATGACTGTAAAGCTAGTTGTGACTCTTCACTAATGTAACTTTCTAAAGGCCAACAAATCTTTTGTGCCAGAATTATGACTGTGCAGCTAGTTGTGACTCTTCACTAATGTAACTTTCTAAAGACCAAGAAATATTTTGGGCCAGAATTATGACTGTAAAGCTAGTTGTGACTCTTCACTAGTGTAACTTTCTAAAGACCAACAAATCTTTTGGGCCAGAATTATGACTGTGCAGCTAGTTGTGACTCTTCAGTAGTGTAACTTTCTGAAGACCAAGAAATACTTGGGACGAGGATTATGACTGTAAAATTAGTTGTGACTCTTCAATAGTGTAACTTTCTAAAGACCAAGAAATATTTGGGGCCAGAATTATGACTGTAAAGCTAGTTGTGACTCTTCAGTAGTGTAACTTTCTAAAACCAAGAAATACTTGGGGCGAGGATTATGACTGCACAGTTAGGTATGACTCATCACTATGTAATATTTGACATCAGCTAGTCC
Organism: Limulus polyphemus; assembly: GCF_000517525.1. NCBI lineage: Eukaryota > Metazoa > Arthropoda > Merostomata > Xiphosura > Limulidae > Limulus > Limulus polyphemus. The sequence goes on along the minus strand of NW_013666179.1, from coordinate 155,996 downwards.
TTCATAAAAATATCTTATACTTAAAGACCGAAATTGACCTACACTGTAAATACTAGAGATTACTTTTACATAACGAGTAGTAGCGGCATATTTACAGAGTCAGTAGTGGTGTTTACATTGATAAAGTCAGTATCAGAGTTATATTTTTAGAAACAGTAGCAGTGATTACATTTGTGGAGTCAGTAGCGAAGATCACATAATCATACACAGTAGATATGAATACATTACGGACCTAACAGCATGAACATTCTAGTCATGAAGTAGATATCATGTATATATATAATATCAAGCAGAGAGGGTGTTTTCCACTTGTTTAACCGAATCTTTGTTTGTAGACAATGAATAAGCTACACACTGAAAAATGGTGTTTTTATCTTAAACAGCTTAAAATTGATAAGATTATGTATACGTTTGTTGTGGGATTATATTGTATAAATTATGACTACTACTGATAAATAATGCTAGTGAAAACAACTTGAAATAATACGTTAGGAAATAAGAAGCATTACGATAAAATTCTATTTTCTTCAGATAGTAATTTGAATAAAGAGAGTAAAATAGTCAAAACAAAAATATATCATCCTATTTAAAGGTCTACTCAGATTGTTTTAATCCAAATTAAAAATTTGCTTAGATCGTGAAATAACCAAAGTTAAATTAATGGGAACAAAAAATAAGAACCAGGGAATTAATTTATTTTCAGTTGTGCTTTGTTACCAGACTTGTTTATAATGGTATAGATCTGCCTAGCTTTGTGTGCGAGACCAAAACCAAAACCGATTTATGATTAGTATATCAAAACCAGTTATGTTGTTTAGAAGCTCAGAAATAAGAAAGAAACATATTTCAGAAGTAATAATTTATTCATTTGTCACATAACTATCCACGTTATGAAACCTTAAATACGTGAAACAGGAAAAGTTGGTACAATCAGAACATAACAGTCCAATCTACTGAGACCTATGGGTAATGCAATTTAGAAATTATTACATAAATAACATGATTTTAAGAACTTGATGGAATTGACAGATATCTTTATGTAAGTTTCAAAACAACTTAAAATGTTTTCTTGCTAGATTTGCAAATGTTGTTTTACATACAAACACACACACACACACGTGTATCTGCTTTTGTGTCCGTAACCAAGTTATATATCAGTCTTTACACGTTTTTTGACTGTAACATCACAATGTAAGAAACTGATTTTAAAATCACCATATAGAAAATTGACTATAATATCACAATGTAAGAAACTGACTGTAACATTACCATGTAAGAAACTGACTATAACATTACCATATAAGAAACTATATGTAACATTATCATGTAAGACACTATATGTAACATTACCATGTAAGACACTATATGTAACATTACCATGTAAGAAACTGACTGTAACATTACCATGTAAGAAACTGACTATAACATTACCATGTAAGAAACTATATGTAACATTACCATGTAAGACACTATATGTAACATTATTATGTAAGAAACTATATGTAACATTACCATATAAGAAACTGACTGTAACATTACCATGTAAGAAACTATATGTAACATCACCATGTAAGAAACTGACTGTAACATTACCATGTAAGAAACTGACTATAACATTACCATGCAAGAAACTATATGTAATACCACCATGTAAGAAACTGACTGTAACATTACCATGTAAGAAACTGACTATAACATTACCATGTAAGAAACTATATGTAACATTACCATGTAAGACACTATATGTAACATTACCATGTAAGAAACTGACTGTAACATTACCATGTAAGAAACTATATGTAACATTACCATGTAAGACACTATATGTAACATTACCATGTAAGAAACTATATGTAACATCACCATGTAAGAAACTGACTGTAACACCACCATGTAAGAAACTGACTGTAACACACCATGTAAGAAACTATATGTAACCTTATCATGTAAGACACTATATGTAACATCACCATGTAAGAAATTGACTGTAACATTACCATGTAAGAAACTGACTATAACATTACCATGTAAGAAACTGACTATAACATTACCATGTAAGAAACTATATGTAACATCACCATGTAAGAAATTGACTGTAACATTACCATGTAAGAAACTGACTATAACATTAACATTTAAGAAACTATATGTAACATTACCATGTAAGAAACTGACGGTAATATCCCCATGTAAGAAACTATATGTAATATCACCATGTAACAAACTGGTTGTAACTTTCGACATAAATGTACATCTAAAAGAATACTAAACAGAACTACAACAAAACTTAGAATGGTAAATATATAATCAGGGTATTTAAAAAAATATTGAGTTTGCACAACTTAGCGACCCTTGTGATTCTTGTACAAACGTTGAGACTATAATCTGCTGACTCAGACTACAGAAGTCAAGAGAAAAAAAAAGTAATCATTTTGGATTGCTAATTATAAATATTTAAGTAGTAAAGAATATACTTGGTTATAAAAATATCACATTTCATGATCATACAAATTTTTAAAATGTCACTTTCGTTTTAAGATCTCTATAAACTAAACATTTTCTTTACACTGAGTAAATTTTTGTGGTAGCCAATAATCAATATTTTTTCATTTATTTTCTCCCAGGTTTGAAATAGAATTACACGTTTATTAGTGTCTTGTCCGTAACGTTTGATAAGCTGTAGTTTGAGCATGCGCATAAATTAGAAACAGACTTCATGGCTGTTTCATTCAAATCCATATATTCAACTCTAAGTCGTACTTAGATAAAGAAATTTCTGGTGATTGACTGAAAACCAAACTACCTAGTTCGAAACTAGTTTTAAATATCGTATACTGTTTGATTATTTGTAAAATTTAACAACGCTAAACCGGGTAGATTAGTTTTATTTTACTATAAATATGATCGCAGAATATTACAAGTCCTCGTTAGGAGAGAAATCTATCGTCTTGGAGTCGCTTCTATAAAAAAAAAATAATCCAAACTTTTCAATTGCAGAACATATTGTCAAATTCGGTCTTTAGATTTTCAGTCAAGAAGCGTCACTTTCGACCAATAATTGACTCTACAGAAAATGAAATTGCTCGTTGTTTTGAGTTGTTTTCTTTTTCTCTGGACAACTCTTGTCTATTTAGCAAGCTCTCTTGCTTCTCCTCGGCTGAAGCATGTTTGGTCCCACCTACTTCTTTGAAGGCTGAGCCTTCTCGATGAATTCCACTGAGGGCTATTCTCGTTATATCTCTCATAACGCTGCCAACATTCGAGAGTTCAGCAGCAACCGGAGAGAGTGCAGGCGAGGAATTAAACTGTGTAGACTGGAAAGGAAGTCTTACTCCAACTACTCCATAGATTTCCGGTTCAGAAAAGCTCCGTACAGGAGCGAGTAACGTGTGTGGCTCGTAAGGAAATGGTACTGATGACTCTAGGAAATTAAGACTGGGATGAGTATGATTCAAAACACTTCTTCTGGAACATTTATGATAGGCTTCGCTGTTGTTATCTACCAGATTGACGGTGGTGGTAAGTAGAGTTGGCACGGGCAGGTGACTCTTGTGTGGGTGATGAAAGGCATGTTTTAGGTAATCAGAAGGTTGAAACCCATACCCCCCTGTCCATGAGGCACATCCTACCACCCCCATGTGCTGGTGTAACTGAGATCTTCGTTCCCTTTCAAACATGACTGCCTCTAGTTCTCGGTCAGCAAAGCATCGTCTTTTGCGCATACGTTCACTTATATAAGGCACCCCATCACGGAGAAGGTCACCAGAAGAGGTAAACGGAAAAAAACGGGATCTGTAGTCTAGGGGGAGGAATGTATTTCTTATAAACAGATTTTCATTAGGTTTAAAATATAGTTCGTTTTTAATTTTTTTTAGATGATGGAATTGAATTAGTAACTTTTTGAATGCAAATAAAAAGTACGATTGCCTTTACGAACTTCACTGTTTTGTTATTTGTACTTGATTTGTAATTACACAAAATAAATAAAACTTTACCTACTTAAACATACATAACACACTTCCAGTTTAAACACACATAAGAAAGTTTTTTCAGATATAAATATATATATGATAAAATTCTTCAAAGTTGAACATACAGCATATCCTATTTAAATATACAGGAAAAAGTTTACCTATCTAAATAATAAGAAATTACGAGTGAAAGTAAAGAATAATGTGTCAAACAACTACATTTCCCATATCCAGTATCGACGAAGCCTTTCCCCCAATACCATGGCTCAACAGGCTGGCTGGTATATAAGAGAAACAGCAATGGTACAAGCACTATTTATCATCAGTTTTCATGAACAATGACTGTTATAAGGTAAACGTACAAGAAAAATAAAAATAACAAATCACTTCCAATTTAAATATACAGGACAAATCACTTCCAATTTAAACATACAGGACAAATCACTTCCCATTTAAACATGAAGGATAAATCACTTCCAATTTGAACATACAGGACAAAGCACTTCCAACTTAAACATACAGGACAAAGCATTTCCCATTTCAACATACCGGACAAAAACATTTCCTAGTGAAACATACAGGACAAAACATTTCCTATTGAAACATACAGGGCAAAGCACTTTCTATTTAAACATACAGGATAAAACATTTCCTAGTGAAACATACAGAACAAAGCACTTCCCATTTCAACATACAGGACAAAACATTTCCTAGTGAATCATACAGGACAAAACATTTCCTATTGAAACATACAGGGCAAAGCACTTTCTATTTAAACATATAGGATAAAACATTTCCTAGTGAATCATACAGGACAAAACATTTCCTAGTGAAACATACAGAACAAAGCACTTCCCATTTCAACATACAGGACAAAACATTTCCTAGTGAATCATACAGGACAAAACATTTCCTAGTGAAACATACAGAACAAAGCACTTCCCATTTCAACATACAGGACAAAACATTTCCTAGTGAATCATACAGGACAAAGCACTTTCTATTTAAACATAAGGGCAAAAACTTCCCATTTAAACATACAGGTTTGTTTGTTTGAGTGCTTGTTTTTAATTATGCACAAAGCTACACAAGGGCTATCTGTGCTCTGTCCACCACGGGTATCGAAACCCGGTTTCTAGCGTTGTAAGTCCGCAGACATACTGGGGGGCAAACATACAGGACAAAACATTTTCCTTTTTTTTTCAGGATTAAAGTCATTCTTTAGGCCAATCGATGCGTTTCTTTTTTCAGGGTTAAAGTCATTCTTTAGGGCAAAAATTTAGTAAAACGATATCAACTGCAGCTAAGAATTTTTTCAAACTTATTTTGCTTTCATCAAGATTAATAATAGTGGTTGAAAACGGATACAGATCTTATGTACCGAATGTTAGTTCTCCATATATAACAATAACCATGCATTATTTCTTAACCGAACACAGAGGGGGATTGACTATCACATTTATAACACCATACACTTGAGAGGGCAGAGCGTTCTCAGTGACATGTTGAGACTCAAGTTATGACCATTTCAACTGTCATCTTGACACACTGCCCATTAGGTCACGCTCAACTCTAGGTGGATTCAAATACACCAAATTGTAAAAGTTTGTGAAATAGAGTTGTTAACACTAGTTAACGAATGAGAAAGGTAAATACACCAAAACAATATGAATTCTTACTTTGAAGAATTTCCCTCGAAATTGAACTCTTCTGTAAATTTCGTAGATGGCGCTGATACATTTTTTTCTGTTCCAGTAAAGCTTCGGCATTCCTCAGCTTCTCGCTGGTATCTTTCCCTTCGGCGGCTTGTTGTCTGCAATGAGAAAAGTTAGTTATCTTCGGAAAGGATATCATTAAACCAAGCTGCCCACTAGAAGTTCGAGAGGGTAATATAATTTTATGAATCTTCATAAGACGCGATCACATGTTTTCTTCGTTATTTTATGATTGCCAAGCTTGTGTTTACATTCCTGGGATTTTCCAAATAATATTACATTAAAGTCAACAAGTCTTAGCACTTGTAACTAACAAACAAGCTTATGTAAAGAACACTTCACTTGATATCCACAAGAAACAGATACTGACGTGAGCACGTGCTGACAGAAATTGATGCATTATCTGTTAGGATTTGTACATTTATCTCTACTAGTCTACCTTACGAAATGTATTTTAGTTCTCACTCAAAATTTAAATTTTTAAAGTTAATTTTCTCTTTTATGGACGTTTAAAATTGTTATTTAGCTTCAATTACGCGATACTTTATTAGACAGATTAGGCTAAAAATCAATGTTATGAAACCAAGCAGTTGTTATAACATTTCTACGATTAGAAGTTTTGTCCTTAAATGTTGAGGCACGAAGCTATACGCCTTTAACAATGAAACATTAATAACAATGAAAAAAAATCATCTTACGCTGAATTCACATGCTAAATCAGCTCCGACCAAATCTTTGTTTAAAATACTCTGAACTATCTATACTATTATTCTGCTTGTTTGTATGTACAACCGTTACGCTTTCTGACCAAGAATCTGCTGCATAAGCATGCGTAGTTAGAAAGTTTTCCCAAGAAAAACCGCGCATGCGCATTATTCACTCGACGACAAAAAGTCTGCCTGCGGCAGAGAGCTGCAAAG
>NW_013666179.1:146112-148461 GCF_000517525.1 Limulus polyphemus | reverse complement strand
CTAAAGACATACATACCTATACATATCCATATATCCAAAGACATATATATACCTATATACTTAAAGACATATATATATATATATACCAATGCATGTACACACCATATATACTGACTAACGGTATTTACAGACGAAATAAAAAATACCCTAACGAAATTATTTTTATACATTCGCTGTTAACAGTATTTAGAGATGAATAACACCTTAACAAAACCTTTTGGTACTCTCGTTGTTAAAATTACTTACAGGTGAATAATACTTTAAATAAGCGTCTTAGTACCCTTTCTGTTAAGATTATTTATAAATCAATAATACTCGAACGAAGCGTATTAGTACCCTTTCTAATAACATTACTTATAAGTCAATAATACTCTAACGAAGCGTATTAGTGCCCTTTCGGTTAACATTATTTATAAGTCCATAATACTCTCACATAGAGGAAAGACTAAAGATTGAAGAATTGAAAAGAGTAAATTATTCAGTCTTAATCCACTCTAAAAATACTATAACCCATCAGTGAATTGTAAAAGACGAGAGGAAGAGTATAGTGAGTTAGTATTATTTAGCGCAGAAAGTATGATACGTTTGAAAGGTACACTTTGAAATTATCTCAGCAGTTGTTTTTATTAGATAAACAAAGAATACGAGACCAAGTGTCAGATGAACAAAAACTACAAGATCAAGTATATAATAATCAGGACTTATGAAGTGTGAGATGAACAAAAACTATAAGACCCAGTATATAATAATGAAAACTTATGAAGTGTCAAATTAACAAAAACTACAAGATCAAGTATATAATAATAAGGACTTATGAAATGTCAGATGAACAGAAACTACAAAACCATGTATATAATAATAACTTATGAAGTGTCAGATGAACAAAAACAATATAACCAAGTATATAATAATGAAAACTTACGAAGTGTCAGATGAATAAAAACTACAAGGTCAAGTATATAATAATTAGAACTTATGAAGTGTCAGATAAACAAAAACTATAAGACCAACTATATAGTAATTAGAACACATGAAATGTCAAATGAACAAAAAATGCAAGATCAAGTATAAAATAATAAGAACTTATGAAGCGATGTACCAGGGTTTAAAAAGTTTGGAATTATGGACCATAAAAGCTTTGTTAAGTATATATTTTTTTCCAGTTGTTTTAAAATTTTTCTTGAAATTACACACTTTAAGAAAGATAATCACAACTTACAATCTCAGAAATCAAACAGCTCCGTAACCAGAGCCAGTATTCTATATAGGTCAAAAAACAACCGAAAAATAGCCATTGTCCTCACAGCAAGCTAGACCCACGAACACGAGGTGTGATTTTAACACTAACACATGGTGTTACCACGAATACAAGGTGTGATTTTAACACTAACACCTGGTGTTAGCACGAACACAAGGTGTGATTTTAACACTATCGTCTGGTGTTAGCACGAACACCAGGTGTGATTTTAACACTATCGTCTGGTGTTAACATGAACACCAGGTGTAATTTTAACACTGACATCTGGTGTTAACATGAACACAAGGTGTAATTTTAACACTAACATCTGGTGTTAGAACGAACACAAGGTGTGATTTTTTAACACTAACAACAGGTGTTAGCTCGAGCACAAAGTGTGATTTTAACACTAAAATCTGATGTTAGCATGAACACCAGAACATGAACTTTTGGTGTTAGTAAAATGATGAGATTCACATTCCTAAGGTGAGAACATACATGTTTTGTAAGTGTAACTCAGGTGACACACACACAAAAAAGTTGAAATTAAACACTTTTGTTCTAGAGACAATGCAATAAGTATTTAAATTATTTTCTAATTAACACTCCAGACACCTTATAATATTAAACATACGTTTTAATCATGAGTCCTATAAATGAGCAAATGAATTACATAATAACCTGGAACATACAATAGCACCTAACCTATAAATAAAAACCTGGAACTACACTATAACCTAACCTATAAATAAAAACCTGGATCCTACACTATAACCTAACCTTAATAAAACTTCGAACCTAACCTACGCTGTAACCTAACCTATAAGTAAAAACCTGGAACCTATACTATAACCTTACCCACAAATAAAAACCTGAAACCTACACTATAACTTACCCACAAATAAAAACCTGGAACCTACACTATAGCCTGCATACGGTTGTAATATAACAGTCGAAAGCTTGCTAAGCAAAAATGAAGTAAAACTGTAGTAACTTATTTCGCTACTATCATCACTTACTTTTTGAGTGTCAAAAAATAGTTTGAGCAGCCTACCTAAGTTTTAATGTTATTACAGACATTCCGTGACTGTACACAGCGTGGTCGCAAGTAA
>NW_013666179.1:142776-145301 GCF_000517525.1 Limulus polyphemus | reverse complement strand
TAATATAACAGTCGAAAGCTTGCTAAGCAAAAATGAAGTAAAACTGTAGTAACTTATTTCGCTACTATCATCACTTACTTTTTGAGTGTCAAAAAATAGTTTGAGCAGCCTACCTAAGTTTTAATGTTATTACAGACATTCCGTGACTGTATATACAACTTTAAGATAGAACGTTGCCCTAGTAATTTATTTTGTTACTATCATTACTTACTTTATGAGTGTCAAAGAATAGTTTGAACAGCCTACCCAAGTTTTAGTGCTATTACAGACATTCCGTAACTATATATAAGATAGAACGTTGCCAGAGACAGATGCGAAATTTGTGCGGTAGAATCGGTGTTATGAGTGAGTCATATAATTTTTATCTCTAAGGTTTTCAATCATTTAACAATGTGACTTACAGAGTGTTTTATGTTTCACCCGAAGGGTCACTGAACCCTAAACAAACAAAACAATGATTCCGGCGTAAATTAGTAACGTGCTCAGAATCCATAGCAACGAAACAATTACCGGACCTGCTGTAGAGTATTTATTTTGATAAACACGGCTTCGAATTCAGGTCACATAAGAACGATTAAATTAACTAGAATTACGATATTATAATAAACATAATTTAGCTTGTAGATCAACGATACGTACCAACATGGCTATCTGGACTCGGGCTTGTAGGCAGAAAGTTACTAAATATATTAAAAATATGATGTACATAAATACCAATACCCAGCTTGTCCACATAACATATATCCCTATCAATTCCCGCCTTTTCAACAAATATAAATCAGGCCACAGCAACATTCAGGTTCTGTCTCTAGTTAAATTTTCCCACTGAGTTCGAAGTCCAGTAAATAGAAGCTTATAAATATAGGAATGTTACACACACATAAAAAATGAGACACTTCACGTTATATAAATAAAGAAATGTTACACACATGAAAAATGATACACTTCACGTGATATAAATATAGAAATATTACACACATGAAAAATGAGACACTTTACGTGATATAAAAATAGAAATGTTACACGCATGAAAAATGAGACTCTTCACGTGACAGTTATTTGCACTATTATGGCACACAAAATAAAATAAAGAAATTAAATGAAATCATGTATTATTACACTTAAAGTAGGATTTTTGTATGTTTTTATTGTTGTTTTTTTTTACTTTTTCCTCCAGAATTATATAATGGCGTTCATATAACATTATTATCACTAGAAATAATCAACCATCTAACAACCATCATATCTCCAATGAGGGAGGGACTTCATTTAGACCTGATGATTGATAAATATTCACATCCTCAAGGTGAATATTTATCAATCATCATACTACCAACGACATAACTGAGTTTATTTTCACTACATCTTCACGAAGATCATTACACAATACCACTAATGGAAGATATAATTGAAGTACATCACGATACCATCAAGATCATCATATTTCAACTGCTTTATCAAAGATTTTCATCGTGTAGTTTTGCTAATCCTTATTTTCTTCTCACTTAATTAAAACCATTGCCCATCATTTTATCACTGCTTAAACAACACCGTAAGAAATTAAAGTGTCCAATCATTTCATTGGATAATATAAGACACCATAAAGGAATCGTAGTTCTTTTCATTCTAATCACGAGTCTGAAAACATACACCTAATAGTTTTTGTTTATACTTACTTAGCTAAAACATGTTAGAGTCGTGAGGAAAAATATATACAAGTTTTTGGGCTGACTCCACACTGTGTTTATTAAGCGAAATCTTCCAAATACATGAATCTTATGCAAATCGTCTCTCGGCTGACGAAGAGCGCGTGTATTATCCTGAACTCTTGTGTTTAATAACTACATTTTGGAGCTAATCCAAGGGTTTTTTTATGTTTCAAACTGTAATGCATCTGAAGATAAACAACACTTAATATAATCGATACAAACTAAAGTAACTAACCATGAAAATTGAAAAACTTATTGATAAATGCAAACAAATAGTTAAGTTCTAGATGAATCAGACTTAACTTCATAGTTTAATTCAAAAATATATAATCAGATTTAACTTCATAGTTTGATTTAAAAAATATATAATCAGATTTAACTTCATAGTTTAATTTAAAAAATATATAATCAGATTTAACTTCATAGTTTAATTTAAAAAATATATAATCAGATTTAACTTCATAGTTTGATTTAAAAAATATATAATCAGATTTAACTTCATAGTTTAATTTAAAAAATATATAACCAGATTTAACCCCATTGTTCAATTTGAAAAATATATAATCAGATTTAAACTCATAGTTCATTAGTTGTTACTATTGTTTCCCATGTTGTAGCAGCAGTGTTTAGCAGGTGTAGTATTGTTGACTGCTTCTAAAATGAGCTGTTGTTTATGTTTCCCATATTGTAGCAGCAGTGTTTAGCCAGTGTAATATTTGAATAGAGTTGTTTAAACATTTGTGTAACAAGTAAAAGCTTGGAATGGTCTATTCTTTCATTGGGGTGTGTCTTGAGCCAGACTAGTTTCGGAGAATT
>NW_013666179.1:133053-142191 GCF_000517525.1 Limulus polyphemus | reverse complement strand
AATGAAATAACAGACCAAACAAAGCCTTTATAGTAGTGACGTATCGAAAATTGAACTGGTGTATTTAAGTGTTTTACACTCACAAAAAAAACTATCATTCATTCTATGGGTATTTGAAAAACTTGTAGCATTTCGCCACAATTGCTAACAATACGTAGGATTAAATTGTGGCGAAATTCTACAAGTTCTTCAAATACCTATAGCATAATAGGTTTCTTTTTTGTGAGTGTAAAACATTTAAATACACCACTTCGAGGCGTAATATTGTCGACTGCTTCTAAAATGAGCTTTTGTTTATGTTTCCCATATTGTAAGAGCAGTGTAATATTGTTGACTGCTTCTAAAATAAGCTGTTCTTTATGTTTCCCATATTGTAAGAGCAGTGTTTCGCAGGTGTAACACTACTGACTGCCTCTAAAACTAGCCGTTGTTTATATTTCCTAGTGTAACAGCAGTGCTTTACAGGGGATTTACTATTGACTTTCGCTATAAGTAGCTGTTGTATATATTTCCTAGTGTAGCAGGTTTAATATTATTGACTAACTAAAATTAGCTGTTGTTTACGTTTTCTAATGTAGCAGGTTTAACATTGTCACTAACTAAAACTAGCTGTTCCTTATGTTTCCTAGTGTTAACTGCCATAGAAACATTGTGCACCAATGCATCAAACATTGAAATTGTTTCTACAAAAATAAAGGACTGCCTTTTTCTGGTCTTTCGGTTCTTCTTATTACAATGATGACTACACGTGAACTGATATTGTAACGAGAAGGGAAGATAAACGGTCAATAACACTATCTGTCAGATAAAATTTAATGAACACGCGAAGCAACAAGAAGTATACTAGATTCTGACTTTTTTTTCCCCTCACAGTTAGAGAATGAACGTAACAGTAACAGCGATCAGATGACAAATAGACAATGGGGAACAGATTCTCTTGTACTTGCTTGGAGAAACCTAAATCCAATATTCAAGTAGAAAATAGCGATTATCATTCCTGCAGTTGGCGTTTGTTGAATTTCACGAAAAGCTAGTCGAGGGGTGTCTGCGCTAGCTGTCCCTAATTTAGATATGTATATATATATATACACGTTATGTTTTAGAAATTACGAATTATTATCTTAAAGTTTAGCTCCTGAAATGTGTTAAACTAACCAATAAGCGAGATCATGTGTTTAAAACTCAATGACTACAATGCTACTTATTCTTTAGGTATTTGGGACCGCACCGTACACAGAAAAGTTTTTATCAGAACGTACTTTCTGATTCGGAATCAACAAGTCAGCACATCAGCACCTACAATACAGGCAGGATATTTACACCCTGCATCCTGAGCCGGAAAATGTGGTATTCGAAAAAAAAAGAATGTTACATTGAGGTTTGTGTGGGCAGCCCATTGGCCAATGGCCATGTGTGGCCATTTCGCAAAATATATGGCCAACTAGCAGAGTCATCGATAGTGAGTTTTTTAGCTGGTCAGAGAAAATAATGTCAAATCTCTCATTGAAATTTCACGATTTTGTAATTTTCAAGATCTACATATCTACATGTGCCGATGTTTCTATTTACCAACGTTATATTTTAAAATCTGTGCAAGAACTCAGCTGACATATGTTTCCGCATATAAAATCTATCTTCAAAAGAAACAGCTAAGAATGTATTGTTCAACACTGAAGTTTGTTTAGATAGAAAAGAAAAAGAGCTAAGAATGAATTGTTCGACACTGAAGTTTGTTTAGATAGAAAAGAAACAGAGCTAAGAATGAATTGTTCGACATGAAAGTTTGTTTAGATAGAAAAGAAATAGAGCCAAAAATGAATTGTTCAACACTGAAGTTTGTTTAGATAGAAAAGAAATAGAGCTAAGAATGAATTGTTCAACACTGAAGTTTGTTTAGATAGAAAAGAAACAGAGCTAAGAATGTATTGTTCAACACTGAAGTTTGTTTAGATAGAAAAGAAACAGAGCTAAGAATGAATTGTTCGACATGAAAGTTTGTTTAGATAGAAAAGAAACAGAGCTAAGAATGAATTGTTCGACATGAAAGTTTGTTTAGATAGAAAAGAAACAGAGCTAAGAATGAATTGTTCAACATGAAAGTTTGTTTAGATAGAAAAGAAATAGAGCTAAGAATGATTTGTTCGATATTTATATTTATTTATACATAACACAAATAGAGCTAAGAATGAATTGTTCAATATTTAGATATATTTATAAATAACACAAATAGAGCTAAGAATGAATTGTTCGACATGAAAGTTTGTTTAGATAGAAAAGATATAGAGCTCAGGATGGATTGTTCAATACTGAAGTTTGTTTGGATAGAAAAGAAACAGAGCTAAAAATGGATTGTTCAATATTTATATTTATTTATACATGACACAAATAGAGCTAAGAATGAATTGTTCAATATTTATATTTATTTATAAATAACACAAATAGAGCTAAGAATGAATTGTTCAACAATATACATTATATATATATCCATTCTTATCATCGGCTTTGTTATAAATTCAAATATGACCATTTTTAAATTATTCCATACCAATTAACGACTTTACCCAAAGAAGACCACAAGCTCGAATCGTGGTATATCAACTTTATGGAAATATAAGTGTTTTAATTTTCGCCATGCTATCGATAATTTCTGAATAATTTAATATGAATCTTATATTTTATCATTATTTGAAACAAACTACAGACATAAAAGATCCCAGTACTCTTGCCACACAAACCACGAGATGGCGCGATGTTTGATTGTTAATGATTTACTATCAAGTTAGGCACCTTTAACTTCAATTCTACAAATAAAAATACAAGAAACTAGTATTGAATAGCTATGATCCTCTGGTTAACATAGAAATAATTTAACAGTAAAAGTTTCATGTTCGAAATGTTAAAAAACATTTTTTCTTACAGAAATCAGTTCTTATAAATAATTGTATAGCGCGTAGCTGGTACACGCAAGAAGAAAGCGTAGTTTGAAACAGACATCTAACAGCCTTTACGCGTAAAATACAGAATAAAAGAAGGTTTGTGACCAGGGGCGTAGCAACTGTCCCCGCAGACCATACGGTGGGGAGGGACACACGCTAAATAGGGGCCCATAACAAATCGAATATTAAGGGGGCCTGATGGGAAAATTCGCAGGGAGAAGGGACACTGCACTACTCCTCTGTTAGTGATTGAAAAATGTATTATATAGTGTTACAGAAATATTGATTTATACAGCCTGTAAAAGTGGGTCTGGGAGTAAGATTTGTAGTTTGACTCCTGAACTACACGTCTATTACTAGTGTAAGTAAAATGGAACAAAAAAAGAGAATTCATTTAGGAGTGTAACTTAGCGCTTGGATGAAGTGGGTAATGTGAAATAAATAAGTAAATATTAAACAGGAGATTTTACAAAGAGCTACTTTGTTCTCCCAACTTTATAGGAGACCACAACAATGTTATGGGTTCCTGTTTTATTTTTCTGCCATCGGTTCGCACATCAATCCTCTCGCGGCCGCGTGATGCATTCAGCAAGAGACTGACTGCATTGTCACATGTCGGTCACGCGCCGTTAAAACGCAAGTGCGCTGACGTCATATTTCATATCTAGCTGAATGCTGCCACAAAAGGTTTCCTAACGTAAGTATAATGAACCACAATAGTGGTTCATATTAGGGATCGCACAATAATTTTTAAAAAATTAATAGAACATACGGGCAAAAGTCATCTTGAAACAACAGTCAAGATCTTCTATCTTAATGGCTAAGACTGTTAAAATATTGATAATAGCATCTGATCTTTATATTATTAACATTATTCATAGTTTCTTGTTTCATAAGCCTACAGAAAAAACGGCTTTGAATATCTTATTCAAACCTGAGCAAACCTACTAAAAAACGCCTGCATTAGTTATATGACTATTTTTATGTTGATTATTGAAAGAGAAGGGGAGGTTTTATCAGTTTTGCATCGCTACTGCCCAAGTTTCTCTTCGAAGCCATTTAAGTACTGAAGCCTACATAAAAAACGGCTAGGTATACTGTGCCAAAATCTATGCACAGCCACTAAATAAACTCCTTCAAAGGTTGTAGAGCTATCTTTAAGTTTATTCTTGAAAATCGAGTTTTCCACTCTCTAAAATTTTCTAAGTTCTTCTTCGTTACCAACATAAGTTCTTCGAACCCATTCAAGCATCGCAAAAATATAAAATCCATTTGAGCACCATTAAACTAATCGGAAATACTCCGTTTCATGCTAGATAGAGCCACTTCGTTTTATTACAGTAAACACTGTGTATATTTATAACAGTGTTCCAGCCTTATTATTATTGATTATAGTTTTACAAGCCGCTACAGAAAAAACGGCTACGAATATTTACTGAAACCTGAACAATAGTAATGAATGCAGTATTGAGTATGTCATAGGGTAGTTTTTAAATAAATTCAAGCGTCTTCGTTTATTCATCCTGAAGGATTTCTCTAAGTCCTTCACCTTCCGCCATTAAAATAAATCCGGTGTTTTACTAATGCGCATTAATTGGAAAATAATCTGCAAACTTATAGCGCATTGATTGGAAATTGCCACGTTGAGGACTCATTATTTCTCGAGTTCGCTGCGACTATTTCAGTGAGTTTTTAACAGTAGACGATTACCATAGTAGATTCTCTACACTTGTCAGTAGTGATTTATTATACTGATTTTCTTACTTCCCTAAAATTGTAAGTGCCTATTTAGTATTATTTTGTCATTACTATTCATATGTTTGTTTCACAAGCATACAGCAAAATTGGATGGGTATTTTGCACCCAAACCTAGACTTATATGAAACTCTGCGAATGTCCATGACCTATTTAAAAAGTTTATTATTTTTCATTGAATATTGATCAGAGGGAGAACAGCCAGGTAGTAGCATCTGTCATCGCAAGACTTTATCCGACTCTTTGACAAAAAAAAAACATTAGAATTCAGTATTAATTTTATAACTGGAAGCGTTCAGTGGTATTACGTCTCGAACCTTGGGCCCTGATAAATTAAACTAAGCTACGCGCGGTCCTTTTATTATCTTGTTAGAATCTAAATAACCTTACACTTTTGAATTATGTCTGCAAGAATATCATTAGGTTTTTATTAATTGTCTGGAGTTTAAGAGAGGAAACAAATCAAATTAACTCTTCTGAAGCGGTATAAATCATTCTTTTAGAGTATATTTCAACAACCAGTAAGTAATCGCATAATAAAAATATAAAGTAAAAAAAAACATATTATTTATTATACGTTTGACCAAGTTAAAACTTTTTAGTTTTAGGCTGTGTTTTTATAATAATGTAGATGTTGACTATATTATATCAAAACAGAAAAAGTCTCGTTCATTATAGATCTATTCAGCTGTCATGGAAACGTGCTTTGATGCTGACCAGTAGGAGCTAAAATATAAAATGTAAAGTAACTACGAGAAGTCGCATTTTAATATGAGGTAGTGTTTAAAATTTGCATATCTAAAACTTCACTTAAAATATATTTCATTACTTTGTGTCTATTTTTTTCCTTCAATAAAAATTTAAAGCAGTTAGTTGCTCAGTGGATTTCGTATTAAAAAAATCTCCCTTATAAAAGTCAGTAATGACAAGTCGTAGATTATTAACAGGGATACTTCTGTAGTTTAAAGTAGCAAACTTCATATTTATATTGACAACCCCGTATTCATGAGGCACTTAATCCATTTACTACCCTGCCAACAAGGATGACGTGCATGACACTCCCCACTAGTTTAAAGTATTCATGTAATCACTTAAGTGTATTGAATCGGTTTCTGTGTAGGAAAAGCGAACTATTTAAGAACCATGTTGCCTACAAATCCGTCAGCTTTAAACCCAAGTCAGTCTCATCAAAGAGACGAATTATCCAATAGCATGAAAACCCCTGGTCCTCAGAAAAAGTACAATCTCGAAACCCAAAAGAGCTACTTTCGTTTGCCAAATAAAATGAGAATATTTTGTGAACAATGTTGCAATAATGAAAGTAATTTTGTATAATTAGTCATATCTCACTACTCAAATAGTAAAAATTTCGCGTCATAGTGACTCAGACTGTAACAATTTCGTATCTCTCTGATTCAATTGGTAACAGTTTCGTGTCTCACTGAATCAAATGGTAACGATTTTGCGCCTCACTGACATAAATGGTGACAAATTCGTGTCTCACTGACTCAAATAGTAACAATTTCGCGTTTTGGTATATTTCTCTAACATTTGTGTATCTTCGAAATGAGAAAGAGACCCTAAGAAAACTCCATCATTAACTCTACACTATATAAAGCTTTCTTCGCTTCGTTATGGAAACATGGTATGTGTGAATATTTGTACATTTTTGAGAAAGTAATGACTTTTAAACGAAGGAAGATATAAACAAACCTAAAGGTAGATGTCGGTCTACCTATCCTCAGGTTTAATACAACCTTCACATGACCTCTGTTGACTTCAGTGCACTTCTGTGGACGTTTTCGCTATTTGTCGAGCATACCACCAAAGTACATATTTTCGTCAAACATGCCACCAAAGTATGTATATTTTGTCGTACATATTTTTGTCAAGTATGCCACCAAATTACGTATTATGGATTTTCATTTGCTGTTTTCTTCAGGTAGTTGGACGTCAGATTTTACGATGTAAACTTGATGTGTCACTCTAAAGTCCAGCTGCGCTACGTTTGCAGAGGGCAGTGCCAAGAGTACAGTCAATCCAACAATTCACGAGGACTTCACTAGTGGCTCAGAAGGTGGTAACGTGTTTTATTGAAAGAAGCACGTGCCATTAACACAACCATTTCCCAGAATATTTACACTTTTGAAGTGGCATTTTATACACTTACTCTGGGTTATCCAGCCAGTGATACTCTTGGGACTCAAAGATTCTCTGTTCTTAAGTTGCTTAAACCAGACTTGCAAATCCTCTGTACTTAAACTATTTAAGCCAGACTCTCTGATTCCCTCTCCTTAAACTACTTAAACCGTCATTTAATTACGTTGTTTGGTGGTTTTTGTGCACGGCAAAGTTGCCATATTTTACAAGAGTTCAACAGTCTTGAGTCCCACGTACCACACAGAATATTCTGTGTTTTTCTATCTGTTTTCAAAACTTCTGTCTTGATTTGAATCAAAACTTGCTACATGAACAACAATTTGAGGAGTTTAGACTAATATAACTTACCGTACGTTTTTATGTTTCGTCGTAGAAATTTTATTACCTTTTATAATAATTGCCGCTGTATATAGACATTTTGTCTGTGGAGATCACACAAATGTTAACTATTTTAATTTCAGTATAACTAATCATTCTTATTAGACATATTTATTATTTTGTTTTAAACACGTTAAAATATTATTACACTGGAACCGAAGGTTACACTCTTGACTTTGGAAATATCAATGAATATATATATATATATAACTAATTAAATAGTACTTCAAATATATGTATATATGTTTTCTTCCTACCTTCGCAGTGCCACTTGTGCAGCCATAACTCTTTGCCTTTCTACCACTAGGAGGCAGTTTGGACATTGACAGTCGCGCCATCTACAGAATCGTTTGTGACCCTTTAAACAGGATACCACTCCATGGTTTCGGCAGCGGGCACACTTTGGAGTTCGTAAAAGACGTCGTGCTGTCTTCGTGCTACACTCAACGTCCACATCCTCTTCGGGTATATCCGAGGAACCGCCCGGACTAGGTACCGAAGTGCTGTCGGCAATCGCCTCCTCCGAATCGGAAGTCTCCATGCCGAGAGTTTCAAGTTGTTTCCCACAAGTTACAAGTCAAACGAAGATAAAACTCTGAAATTTGTAGTAAACTTTTCAAACCATTTAGTCGCAATAAAGCAAAATATGGATATAATATCTTATAATAAAGCATTATGATCTAAAAAATAATAATACGTGACAAAATACTGATTTTTGATATTCATAATTTGACCATAACGAAGGTTCTGTGCTACATTTAAGATTAGTATTTGAATTACCTTAAATATATGAGGTATAAAAGCATTTGATCCTACTACAAATTACACCACTTAAAACACACATGAAAGATGGCATACGTGAGACACATACTGTGAAAAGACTGGTATTTAACACGGTACTAATTTTCTGTAAAATTTTATTTTGTATTTATTCATTTGATTACAACAGTTGTTAACCAAGGGATAACTACAAGAAGCACAAGACAACTCGAATGTACAAACCAAACAATACAACTGTGACCAGGGAACAACTACTAGAAGTACAAATATTACAATTGAGCCTATAGGTTGTCAAATAACATATATCACAGTAGAAACTGTAGATTGTCAAATAACAGAGAATACAATGTAACCTTTAGGCTGTCAAATAACGGATGTTACAATGGAATCTGTATGTTGCCAAATAACAAACAGTACAATAGAAACAGTAGACTAAAAATATGAACCATTGCAGTAGTAACTGTAGGCTATCAAATAACATATATTACAAAAGAAAATGTAGGCTATCAAATAACATATATTACAGTAAAAACTGTAGGCTATAAAATAACATATATTGCAGTAAAAACTTTAGGCTATTAAATAACAATTATTACAATGTAAACTAGTAAGTGAATCCATTCCTCAAGAAGGAGGATTATATTTCTTGAAAGCAATGAGGTTATTGTGTTTTGTTTTCTTGTGATGAGGATCTACTTTCCCAAAACGATAGAATTATCTTATCATGGAAGTATTGTGTGTATTTTCTTGTGATGAGGATCTACTTTCCCAAAACGATAGAATTATTTTATCATGGAAGTATTGTGTGTATTTTCTTGTGATGAGGATCTACTTTTCCAAAACGATAGAATTATCTTATCATGGAGTTATTGTGTGTGTTTTCTTGTGATGAGGATCTACTTTCCCAAAACGATAGAATTATCTTATCATGGAGTTATTGTGTGTGTTTTCTTGTGATGAGGATCTACTTTCCCAAAACGATAGAATTATCTTATCATGGAATTATTGTGTGTGTTTTCTTGTGATGAGGATCTACTTTCCCAAAACGATAGAATTATTTTATCATGGAAGTATTGTGTGTGTTTTCTTGTGATGAGGATCTACTTTTCCAAAACGATAGAATTATCTT
>NW_013666179.1:113966-132053 GCF_000517525.1 Limulus polyphemus | reverse complement strand
AATTACTCTTATCATGGAATTATTGTGTGTGTTTTCTGTGATGAGGATCTACTTTACCCAAAACGATAGAATTATTTTATCATGGAAGTATTGTGTGTTTTCTTGTGATGAGGATCTACTTTTCCAAAACGATAGAATTATTTTATCATGGAAGTATTGTGTGTGTTTTCTTGTGATGAGGATCTACTTTTCCAAAACGATAGAATTATTTTATCGTGGAATTATTGTGTGTGTTTTCTTGTGATGAGGATCTACTTTCCCAAAACGATAGAATTATTTTATCATGGAAGTATTGTGTGTATTTTCTTGTGATGAGGATCTACTTTTCCAAAACGATAGGATTATCTTATCATGGAGTTATTGTGTGTGTTTTCTTGTGATGAGGATCTACTTTTCCAAGACAATAGAATTATCTTATCATGGGTTTTTGTTTTGTTTTTTTCTTGTGATGAGGATCTACTTTCCCAAAACGATAGAATTATCTTATCATGTAGTTATTTTGTTTTTTCTTGTGATGAGGATCTACTTTCCGAAAGCGATACCGTTAACGAGTTTCTTACTTTATTTTTTCATAAAGTCACTAAACTCCATATTTACGTGGTAAATGAGTAATTCAGTGAGTTAACAGAAAAGCCATATTCTGTATTGTTAGAGTTCATTACAATTAGAAAGAAACAATGTCATTAGAAACAAAAATACGAAATTTGAGTGAGTGTTAAACTCTTTCAACTTAATAAATTTTGTTTGCAAGGCTATGAATATTTTCTATACAAATACATTACCAATTAAAAATACGATATTTATATTTAAAATAACAGTTCATCTTTATGTAAAGTTGTTGCAAGATAGTCAAGTCTAGAATTCGTTGTTATTATTTATAGAATTGCATAGGTAACGAAAAAAATTCAAAATATAATATAAAGGGAAGTCTTCCATTGCAGATAGTTAGAAACATCGTTTTATCGCCATCTCTTCCTAAGCATATGAACTAAAATATTTTATTCAATACTAAAATGTTTTTATTATCGTGCAATACGTTATCACACCTCATGAAACAATGTTGGCATTTGATAGTTTATACACATTGACAGGTATCCTACTGTACAACTGAGATTTAATTTAAAAAACAACAGGAAGTTTTTAATTAGTACCTTTGTTATCTTTGAAGAACAATTTACTCTGGAGAGATAGCACGTTTTATTTAATCATTGAGATGACCTTTACTTCATATTTAGTATAATTCATTATTTTTCTTAAAACATTTGCACCCTGGTGGCTCAGCAGTAATTCACAAGACTTATAATACTAAAATTCGGGTTTTGATACCCGCGGTGGACAAAACACATATAACCCATTGTGTACCTTTGTTCTTAATTTCAAACAAACCAGTACAATTCTTAGAATTATTTATCGATTATTATCTTTTTTATATATATTTTAACCTGTTTTAGCTCACTATATTTATTATCTATTCTCATACTCTCATCAAGTAGAACAAGTAAACAGCTTGGTTGATTATCCTATTCTATCGTGACAGGTAAGGAATCCATTGCAACTTGTTGGACGTATTATACTCGAAGGAGAAGCTTGACGCATAATTTATACCTCGATTTGTGATCCTTTTCGTGATCAAAGAGTTGAAAGTCAAAATCATAAAGCTATTACGCTAGTATGTCATCTGTTAAAGCAACAATAAAGTATTACTGCGTATTAACATGGACATAGTCAGTGGACATTGCAAGCGTTATTACACACTAATATGGACATAGTCAGTGGACATTGCAAGCGTTATTACACACTAATATGGACATAGTCAGTGGACTAATATGGACGTAGTACAAGCGTTATTACACACTAATATGGACATAGTCAGAGGACGTTACCAGCATTACTATACACTAATATGGACGTAATCAGAGGACGTTACGAGCATTACTATACACTAATATGGACATAATCAGAGGACGTTACGAGCATTAATATACACTAATATGGACATAGTCAGTGGGCGTTACAAGCGCTATTACACACTAATATGGACATAGTCAGAGGACGTTACCAGCATTACTATACACTAATATGGACGTAATCAGTGGACGTTACGAGCATTAATATACACTAATATGGACATAGTCAGTGGGCGTTACAAGCGCTATTACACGCTTGTAACGTCCTCTGATTATGTCCATATTAGTGTATATTAATGCTCGTAACGTCCTCTGACTATGTCCATATTAGTGTTATTACACAGTAACTTACACTAATGTGTTTTTTTATGTTTACCCAAAAACTTACACTGATGGTTTTTATGTTTACCCAAAAACGTACACTGATGTTTTTTTATGTTTACCAAAAAAAAACTTACACTCACGTTTTTTTTAACATTTACACAAAACTTACACTGATGTTTTTTATGCTTACCTAAAAACTTAAACCGATGTTTTTTATATATTCCAAAAACAATTACACTGATGGTTTTTTTATGTTTACCAAAAACATTACACTGATGTTTTTTATATTTACCAAAAAACAACAACAACAGCATACTATTCCAACGTAAATATCACATTTTCTTTATCAAGAAAATTTCAAAGATGGTTAACTTCTGTCTTCTCGTTCTAACAGAAGATTTAAGTAACAATGGGTTCATGTTTTCTTCCAGAAGTGCAACTCACAGTGAATCCGAAGACCCATGCTCCGAACTTTGGGGTTGTGGGTGAATTTCAAAAGAATAATAGTAAAAACCCACTAATCGATTAGAGTACCTCAAGAGTTAGTGGTAGGTACTTTTCACTAGCTGCATTCCCTCTAGTCTATCATTCCAAAATTAAGAACAGCTAGCACAGACGTTCATTGAGTAGTTTGACGCAATTATCTGAAACAAACACAAATTCCCTGAAAGCATCGCGCAATAGCTTAATTTTTTCCTTATTTCTGCTGCGCTAAAATCCCCCCTGGATATGAGAATTGACGATCAGTGTTGACAGACTTTCATGGGTTTTTTTAAACCTAAGCATCAAATCCTCTAGATTTGATTCTTATAAATGGCAATACTGTTCATTTTATCGATAAATTTCTTTTTCCTGAAAGCCTGTAGTTTCTTCAACTCAGCCATTATCCGTTTTGAAAAGACCGTTTTCTTATGTCGCTTGTTAGGGTAGGAGTATTTATATTTTGTATTTGTAGCAATGCTACTAAGGCTTTCTGCCGCCTTCACTAATTTTGAAATATTGACCAGTTAGTGGTTCCCTACAAATCACCATCCACTCTAAGGTACTGACTGTCGTTCTTATAACGCACCAGCAGATTAAAGCGCGTAGAATGTTTTGTGGTATCGCAGGGTTTCATCGTTAGTTTGCCTTATTCAAAGATCTAATTGGGTAGTTTCATGGTTAGTCTATTTTATCCAATAATGAGATTGGGTAAATTCATCGTTAGTCTGCCTTATTCAATGGTCTAATTAGGTAGTTTCATCATTAGTCTATTTTATTCAATAATCAGATTGGGCAAATTCATCTTTAGTCTGCCTTATTCAATGGTCTGATTGGATAGTTTAATCATTAGTCTGCTTTTTCTGTTGGAGCAGAGAATGACAAGTGCAGAAGCCCTTAAATGTGGTCACGGTATTGACGTACATTTTACAGATTGGATTGTCTCCAATCTCTCCTTCTTCCCCTGGTGTCTAGCGAGAAAGATTACAAAGTATAAACCGTAGTCTTGATATACATCATTGAGCTATAGAGTCCATGTTTAAATCCCGATAGAAATAATTTATTTCACGATTAATTGCGGAAACAAAACTAGAACCGTGTCAATGTAAGAAGCAAGATTTTGAAAAATTAACATAAGATAAAGAGTTCAACCCCTAACATAAAATAAAGAATCCAACCCCTAACATAAGATAAAGAGTTCAACCCCTAACATAAAATAAAGAATCCAACCCCTAACATAAGATAAAGAGTTCAACCCCTAACATAAAATAAAGAATCCAACCCCTAACATAAGATAAATAGTTCAACCCCTATCATAAGATAAAGAGTTCAACCCCTAAAATAAGATAAAGAGTTCAACCCCTAACATAAGATAAAGAGTTCAACTCCCAGAAGGTGAACTACTTTTTTTAAAGATACTTCTTACGATTCGACATAAACACAACATAACATTTACCAGTTTATATTAAATTATATATATATATATCTTACCATTGCTCATAATTATTTATTAAACTTTTTACTTTATATCCAATCACTTGGATCACAGTTCAGAAAGCAAACCCAAACCAGGAAATGGATCATACATCTGTGTGGCATGCCAATATTGGATTACAGTTTAGGAAACAAACTGGAACCGGGAAATAAGTCATAAATCTGTGTGGCAGCCAATATTGGATCACAGTTTAGGAAACAGACTGGAACCGGGAAATGAGTCATAAATCTCTGTGGCATGCCAATATTGGATTACAGTTTAGGAAACAAACTGGAACCGGGAAATGAGTCATAAATCACTGTGGCAGCCAATATTGGATCACAGTTTAGGAAACAGACTGGAACCGGGAAATGAGTAATACATCTCTGTGGCAGCCAATATTGGATCACAGTTTAGGAAACAGACTGGAACCGGGAAATAAGTCATAAATCTCTGTGGCAGCCAATATTGGATCACAGTTTGAAGAGCTGTCTAGAATTAAGAATCTAATCTTGATCATTTAATCGAAAAACATTTCGAAGAGATGTTCAAAAATCTGTCAACCTAAGAAATTACCTGTTCTTTTTAATGAAAGTATCAAAGGGCTCAACAAAACAAAGACAACTCGTGTATTCAAACAATACTAACCGTTTTCGTTCAGCATAAAATACGCTCTCAGGTTTTTAGATGTTGTAACAGTACACAACTTGAAATCATGATTGGTGCAATCTCTTGTTGAGTAACGATAATGCTACAAGTAACCAAGGTAACTGGTTTATCAGTAAACTAACTAATGGAAACAAGTTCATTGGATGAACAAGTCTAGTAACAAACATGTTTAATTGGAAGTAGATGAATAAAATTGAATTCTCCAATATGTATTTCTTTGTTCCTCTGTATCTTTTGGTGTCATTAACATGGCAAATAGAACAACCCATGAAGAGCTGTATTTACTACAAGTTGACATTGGTTTATAACAGACTCTGAGCTTATGTAACCGCTTTCAGACTGATCTTAGATAGGACCCTCCCCCTATTTTCTCTTATTTAATTTTGGCCATCTGGATGAAAAGAAACAAGAATGAAATGTACTGGTATTCGTTTAAAAACTTTTGAAGTTCTACTGATAAATGATGTTGAAACTTCAATGACTTATCAGCTTTTCTATTTTTTTTAGATAAGCCTATTCATAACTTGAATATATATAAAGATATTAGTGGTTTTAACCAATTACATTTTTTTTTAATTAAACCTAAAATCTAGTCTCAGCTCAAAGACATTAAACAAATGGAAATTAGTTAGATAATGATCGGAAAAAAAATGGTAGAACCTTAACGAAACTGTAGATGATAATTTATGAGGAATGTTATATGCATAAAGAGTTACACCGTGTAGAACAATTAAAACGTGTATTATGCATGTAACTTGTGTAACAATATCTGTACATTTACATGTACAGCAATTAAAACGTGTATTATACATGTAATTTGTGTAACAATATCTGTACATTTACATGTACAACAATCAAAACGTGTGTTATACATGTAAGTTGTGTAATAGGAAATGCGTTACAAACTTGTGTGACACACAAGTACTGGATCACAGTTTGAGAAGCAGTTTTGAATTAAAACGTGTAGTATGTGAGTGATTTGTGTTACAATATTTGTCATATACCACAATTAAAACGTGTAGTATGTGAGTGATTTGTGTTACAATATTTGTCATATACCACAATTAAAACGTGTAGTATGTGAGTGATTTGTGTAACAATATTTGTCATATACCACAATTAAAACGTGTAGTATGTGAGTAATTTGTGTAAAATATTTGCACGTTTACATGTGCAAGAAATAAAACGTGTAGTATACATGTAATTTGTGTAATAGGAAATGCGTTATAAACTTGTGTGACACACAAGTACTGGATCACAGTTTGAGAAGCCGTTTAGAATTAAAACAAGTATCATGCAAGTAAATGTGTAACAATATTTGTCATATACCACAATTAAAACGTGTATTATGTGAATGACTTATGTAACAATATCTGTACATTTACATGTACAGCAATTAAAACGTGTATTATACATGTAATTTGTGTAACAATATCTGTACATTTACATGTACAACAATTAAAACGTGTATTATACATGTAATTTAAGTAACAATATAGGTACATTTACATGTACAACAATTAAAACGTGTATTATACATGTAATTTGTGTAACAATATCTGTACATTTACATGTACAACAATTAAAACGTGTATTATACATGTAATTTGTGTAACAATATCTGTACATTTACATGTACAGCAATTAAAAACGTGTATTATACATGTAATTTGTGTATCAATATCTGTACATTTACATGTACAACAATTAAAACGTGTATTGTGTGAGTAGTTTGTGTAACGTTTTGTAATTTCATGTGGCACTTAATATTAAAAACTTTCACATTTTGTTTTTACCGTGAACAACAGTATTCAAGAGCATTTTAAAAGGTAGTAAAATTTAAAAATTCATACTGCAGAAAAGGATTGTGAGTAAAACCTTTTGTTCCATTTCCTTATTTTCGTAGACGAAGATAATTTGGAATTATACACCTCACAATGTGACAAAACTCACATTTTTAATGTTAAATACCGTAAAGAATCAAATTTTTATAACAAAAATTTGTGGTCGAATCCAAAAACGTCTCTGTTGGAGATTTTTTATTTATGCATTTTTAATCACGATAACAACGTCCTACCACGAGATGTTAATAATCCTTCGACCAATTTGAAGTTATCTTTCAAATTTTTCAGAACTTAAACAAACTGTTCCTCGTACGTCAAATTATGACGTAAAACCGCGTGAATAGTAAATTAACTGTTTTTCACATATGTAGAAGTTTATTATTGAATGATGTACAAAAAAACAGGTTTATTCTGCTTCTAAGTAAAAGATAGATTTGATACAACAATACAAAATATAATGCTTAATATACATTTGTGCAGTGGATTGGGCCTAAAGCGGTAACTATTATATATTAAAGTCTTGCTATTAGTATAATTACTTGTAAAACTGGTTTGATTTGAATTTCGCGTTCCTTTGTAGAATTAACGAAACCAGTCGTGAAATTACCTGTTCTGCAGTGTAAAATTGGTTTGAATTTCGCGTTCTTTTGTAGAATTAACGAAACCAGTCGTTAAATCGCCTGTTCTGCAATATAAGATTGGTTTGGTTTGAATGTTGCGCAAAGCTATCTACGCTAGTCGTCCCTAATTTAGCAGTAAAATACTAGAGGGAAAGCAGCTAGTCATCACCATCCACCGCCAACTCTTGGGCTACTTTTTTATCAAGGAATAGTTGGATTGACTGTCACATTATAACGCCCCCACGGCTGAAAGGCGAGCATGTTTGGTTGGACGAGGATTAGAACCCGCGACCCGCAGATTGCGAGTCGAGCGCCATGCCAGGCTAACTGCAGTGTAAGAATTGGAAAGAAGTGTCGTGACCTCCGTATTAACCCCCCGACTTAGCAGTATCTTGAGCTGGAAAGAAGTGTTGTGACCTCCGTATTAACCCTTGACTTAGCAGTATCTTGAGTTGAAAAGAAGTGTCGTGACCTCCGTATTAACCCCCCGACTTAGCAGTATCTTGAGCTGGAAAGAAGTGTTGTGACCTCCGTATTAACCCTTGACTTAGCAGTATCTTGAGTTGAAAAGAAGTGTTGTGACATCCGTATTAACTCCCCGACTTAGCAGTATCTTGAGGAATTGCCCAAATTCACGTCACGACAATTTCGGTTTATGCAGGAAAACCACGGAAATATTGCCAAAATACGCAGTAACCTTGCCTTTTTACGTGCTAAATTGGGGGACTATAAGAGGGGGACTGACGAGACAAACTGGTTCGTTGTGATAGCTTCAAAGTAAAAAAAATACACTGAGTAAGGCTGCTGAACAGCCTGTTAAAATCCCACTTTATGTGACCCATTTAGAATGGCACGTTCAGTAAAATTTTTACGAGGTAGATGTAGGACGATACGGTCGGTAAAGTTGCCGAATAGTCTTTAATACGTCATAAATTCTTTCAAGAATAGCAGCAAGTTAATTCTCAAAATAAAAAAGTTATAAGAAATCCAATATCTACACTTACAACTGGTGGTTATATCAATATGGCAACAACCAGCGGTTACGTTAATATGAAATAAAAAACAGTTCTGCTTAATGGTGTATAACACATCCTTTCCCACCTCCTCGTCATACCTTATACAGCACAAACGTGCAGAGCAAGACCTGCGTATTTTTATCTGAAATTTTATCTTAATCTAAACATATCTTTAACTATCTGCCAAACATTTACTGTAAAGTATGCGTTAAACTCACGTAGTTACATAACATGTTTCCTAGGTTTACTTTACTTTCTAGCGAAATAAGGTAAACAACTTCAACTTACCACTTCGTTCCCGTGAATGTCCTGACTGAGTGATCCGGGAACGTCCTGACTAGGTGGACTGTGGTTCTGCTGACTAGGTGTCCCGTGTACGTCCTGATAAAGTGACCCGGGGACTTTCTGCCTAAGTGGTCCGAGGATGTCCTGACTACGTGACCTAAAGATGTTCTGACTAGATGACCTGTGGACGTCCTCACTAGGTGACCCGTGGATGTCCTGACTAGAAGTATCGGCTAGTAATTGTTACTCAGAAGCAGTATTAAGACTATACGGTCTCAAGTGGTTTTCAATAAAGTTTCAAACGTTAATGGTAAGATTTGCCATTTTATGAACAGTCGTTCGGAAAGCTTGATTTACAGACATACAGTGGAGAATTTATGTGTTTTGGCCTGCATCTTA
This sequence comes from Limulus polyphemus, assembly GCF_000517525.1. NCBI lineage: Eukaryota > Metazoa > Arthropoda > Merostomata > Xiphosura > Limulidae > Limulus > Limulus polyphemus. The sequence goes on along the minus strand of NW_013666179.1, from coordinate 123,035 downwards.
TAAGACGGAAGACTTCTGGAAGATGTTACAGCCAATAAGCAATGCTAGATCTGTATAAATAACTATATTGTTTGTTTCGTGTTTTCTAAAATACCACAACTCATCTTTACGTTTCTAAAGAGTTTTACACCAGGAATGAAGCATATATAAGCTGCATCCTCAGCTTTCAGGACCATTTCGCTGTAGAATGATCCCGACTGAAGTCTGTGTCTCTTCTGCCGCCCAGGCAGTTTGCTGTTGGGCGGGGACTTAACTTGTCAGCTGAGTGGGAGGGTCCTCTTGTCCTAGGACGATACCACACCGTCGATAATGGCCGGCATTAGAGAGTGTATTTCACTAGTTCTAGTAATACACACGGGGTAGTTTTTTAGGCTAAGCTCTAAATGTCATATTAGTTATTCCAACCAACTGATCGCAACTTTTATATAACTTTCTTAATATTTTGAATATCCTTGAGAGTTATGTATTGATCCTAGAAACTAAACATTATTTTATCAATACAGAACCTAAAGTTTTAATTTCACTTCCTTGCTTGTAGACTCAGCATTAGAGTCATATCAGGTATTAAATACTAAATTTTGTGTTTCTAACAATATTTTGTGGCTTGGGTTGTTTTGAATTTCGCGCAAAGCTATACGAGGGCTATCTTCGCTAACCGACCCTAGCAGTGAAAGACTAGAGGGAAGGCAGCTAGTCATCACCACCCACCGCCCACTATTGGACTACTCTTTTACCAACGAATTGACCGTCACATTACAACGCCTCCATATCTGTAAGAGCGAGAATGTTTGGTGGGACGGGGGATTCGAACCCGCGACCCTCAGATTGCGAGCCGAGAAGCAATATTTTGTGATTTCATTGTGTATCTAGTAACATAACATCTGCTGAGTCTCCACCCATAAACAGATAAATGCTTCGAACTGGTGTATTTATCATTCTATAGGTATTTGAATACAACCGTAGAGAAACATAACAATCACACTTTTATAATGGCATAACAAATAATCATAGCAAATGCTCTTTGGAGCTTGTGCGAGTTATAAGTGTAACGGAAGCGTCTCTAGTTTTACAGATGGTTATGTGGCAGCAACTTAAATACTATTTAAAGTTTTATTGAAGTATATTACACTGGAAATACAAAACTCTTCGATTTCATCGTGTAATAGATTTTTTTAGTTGACTTTTTTTTTTCGAGAAGGGAGGAGTACTACAATGTACAGATAGAGTTATGGATTAAGTCATAGTAGGTGTGTGTGTCTGTGTTGTTTTTTTGTCTTGTTTTAATAGAATCAACATTAACATAGAAAAGGAACATAAAACTATAGAGATCATTCTCTAACTACCTTTCATGATATTATCTTTCCACGGAAATCACTCGATTGTTTAAGAGTTTAAAGTTTTTTTATATTACCAGTCAATAAAGAAGGGAGTTAATCAAACTGATAACTGATCAATACTTTTTGTTATTCTTATAATAATAAAACCACCACAAAATACTTTAAATAATTAGACATCAACTTTTATTAAACTGTATTCATATACGGATGTTATTTACAGCTTATATGTTTTAGTGTATTTACAGCTTATTTATCTTAGTGTATTTACAGCTTATTTGTCTTGATGTATTTACAGCTTATTTGCCTTATTGTATTTACAGCTTATTTGTCTTAGTGTATTTACAGCTTATTTGTCTTGATGTATTTACAGCTTATTTGCTTTAGTGTATTTACAGCTTATTTGCCTTAGTGTATTTACAACTTGTGTATCTTAGTGTATTTACAGCTTATTTGTCCTTAGTGTATTTACAACTTGTGTATCTTAGTGTATTTACAACTTATTTGTCTGGACGTATTTACAGCTTATTTGCCTTATTGTATTTACAGCTTATTTGTCTTAGTGTATTTACAGCTTATTTGTCTTGATGTATTTACAGCTTATTTGCTTTAGTGTATTTACAGCTTATTTGCCTTAGTGTATTTACAACTTGTGTATCTTAGTGTATTTACAACTTATTTGTCTGGACGTATTTACAGCTTATTTGCCTTATTGTATTTACAGCTTATTTGTCTTAGTGTATTTACAGCTTATGTATTTTAGTGTATTTACAGCTTACGTGTCTTAGTGTATTTACACCTTGTTTGTCTTGGTGTATTTACAGCTTGTGTATCTTAGTGTATTTACAGCTTGTGTATGTTAGTGTATTTACAGCTTGTGTATCTTAGTGTATTTACAGCTTATGTATTTTAGTGTATTTACAGCTTAAGTGTCTTAGTGTATTTACAGCTTATTTCCTTTAGTGTATTTACAGCTTATTTGCCTTAGTGTATTTACAGCTTGTGTATGTTAGTGTATTTACAGCTTGTGTATCTTAGTGTATTTACAGCTTGTGTATGTTAGTGTATTTACAGCTTGTGTATCTTAGTGTATTTACAGCTTATGTATTTTAATGTATTTACAGCTTAAGTGTCTTAGTGTATTTACAGCTTATTTGCTTTAGTGTATTTACAGCTTATTTGCCTTAGTGTATTTACAGCTTGTGTATCTTAGTGTATTTACAGCTTACGTGTCTTAATGTATTTACAGCTTACATGTCTTAGTGTATTTACAGCTTATGTGTCTTAGTGTATTTACAGCTTATGTGTCTTAGTGTATTTACAGCTTGTGTATCTTAGTGTATTTACAGCTTACGTGTCTTAATGTATTTACAGCTTACATGTCTTAGTGTATTTACAGCTTATGTGTCTTAGTGTATTTACAGCTTACATGTCTTAGTGTATTTACAGCTTATGTGTCTTAGTGTATTTACAGCTTATTTGTCTTGGTGTATTTACAGCTTATTTGTCTTAGTGTATTTACAGCTTATTTGTCTTGGTGTATTTACAGCTTATTTGTCTCAGTGTATTTACAGCTTATGTATATTAGTATACGGTGAAAAAAATTATGGTCATGTAAAAGTTGTACAAATAAGACATTTGACTCGTTTAACAAAGACTTTACAATGAGTAACTTTCATCAGATTAGTTTGAATGACTGGGATAATAACAAGACATTCATTCAGTTAGAACTGATATCTAAATTAAGTGTCTTACTTAATTAGTAGCAGTGAATCAAGTTAACTAATTTATGTTAAACATGCTCGGTAATCAGTGAGTCGAGTTAAAGTTGTTATTTTTTAAGATATCATCCCTGACACTATCATCTATTTGCTCAGCGAATTGCTAGTGACCTATTTATATCTTTATCGACTGTGAAATTAAACATATCAATCTAAACAGACAAAAAAAGATTAGTTTGGTTGATAAGTCTACATTCACGTGCTTATAATGCAGCTCACCGAATCACTGAAATGGAATTTCTGTAACACAACACCGATAGCCGACGACTACTCGCAAGCGTTGATTCAAGTAATAAAATGTAACTATTTTAACACTAGCTGGAGTACCCGTCTCCTGGACAGAAGTTATGTAAATTCATGATTAATGAAAAGGTTATCTTTGGACATGAAAAGTTGCTTTCCTTATAGGAAATTGTAAAAAAATGCCCATAAAAACTGCAAAACACAAAATGTGAAACCACAGGTTTGCAGGTATCTCTGCATGGACCCAACAAACCTTCATGCCAAATTTGGTGAAGATCCATCAACAGGGGGCGAAGTGGTGGTAAAAAACGCAAATACACCCATAAAACCGCAAAATAGAAAACTAAACATTTGTATGTACCCCTCATGGACCTAATGAGCCTCCATACCAATTTTGATGAAGATCCTTCCACACACTGCGAAGTAGAGACAGTACTATTATATTTATATAGATTTGTTCAAACATATGAAGCTTGGTAGGTTAAAGAAACTATTTCAAGCCAAGATACAACAACCCACGTTTTACTATAGTTCGTTTTATACATCTAAATATAATTACGTATCTCCACGTGAAACCAAGCCAGTCATATCACGGTTTATTGGATATTCATAGATTATTTTCTTAGTTCGGTGAACAGCATAAAACGAAGTTATTTTGTTTGTAAAATTTGTTTTCCATAAATTAGTAACTTGTGTCATATGATCTTATACATTGAAACATTAATTGTTGATTTGTTTTGTATATATAATGTGAATCTGAGTTATTCATTTGCTTTGTATATATAAAATAAATTTGAGTTATTGGTTTGTTTGTACACGAGAAACACTACACTTTAAATACTACACTAGAGACACTACACTAGAAGTAATACACTAGAGACACTACACTAAAAGTTATACACTAGAGACATTACACTATAAATATTACACTAGAAACACTACACTAAAAGTTATACAGTAGAGACACTACACGATAAATACTACACTAGAGACATGACACTAGAAATAATACACTAGAAACAATACACGAGAAACACTACACTAGAGACTACACTAGAAACAATACACGAGAAATACTACACTAGAGATACTACACTAGAAATAATTCCGCTTGAGACACTACACTACAAATACTACACTAGAGATAATACACTAGAAACAATACGTTAGAGACAATACACTACAGATAATACACTAGATACAATACACTAGAGACACGACACAAGAAATAATACACGAGAAACACTACACTAGAGATACTTCACTAGAAATAATTCCACTAGAATTATTTCTACACTAGAATTATTTCTACACTAGAAATAATACACTAGAGACACTACACTACAAATACTACACTAGAGATAATACACTAGTAACACTACACTAGAGATACCACACGAGAAATAATACACTAGAGACACTACACCAGAAACACTACACAAGAGAAAATACATTAGAAATGAAATACTACACTAGAAACAATTCGGCTAGAGACACTAAACTAGAGATACTACACTAGAAATAATACATTAGAGACACTACACTAGAGATAATACACTAGAAACAATACGCTATAGACAATACACTAGAGACAATACACTAGATAATACAGTAAAAACACTACACTAGAGAAACCATACGAAAAATAATACACTAGAGACACTACACCAGAAACACTACACTAGAGACACTCGATAGTCAGTGAGCTACATACTAATTAACACTAACCATGTTCGGTCGTCAGTAGATTAATAATTAATGTTAACCATGTTTGGCCATCAATAGGTTACTAATTGATGTTAACCAGGTTCATTCATCAGTAGGTTAATAATTAATGTTAACCATGTTTGGTCATCAATAGGTTACTAATTGATGTTAACCAGGTTCATTCATCAGTAGGTTAATAATTAATGTTAACCATGTTCAATCATCAATAGACTACTTACTAATTAATGTTCACCATGATCGTTCATCAGTAGGTTACTAATTAATGTTAACCATGTTCAATCATCAATAGACTACTTATTAATAAATGTTCACCATGCTCGGTCATCAGTAGGTTACTAATTAATGTTAACCATATTAAATCATCAGTAGGTTCCTAATTAATGTTAACCAAGCTCGGTCACTAATTAACGTTAAATATGTTCAATCATCAATAGACTACTTATTAATTAATGATAACCACGCTCGGTCATGAATAGCAAAAAACAAACAGTTTTACAATAGCTACTTATAAGGTTATAAGTGTCTTTTGTTAAATATTTTCACAAGAAGAGATAAAAGTTTGCTGAAATAATACAAAATATGAGGTTTTTCAGCTGGTAGTCAGAGACTGTTGAGCGGCTGAGATTTGAAACGCCCTTTTTAAACTTCTTTCAGTTAGATGTCGATATGAGATGGGTATCATTAATGAGTAATATTTAATTCTTCTTTGTGAATAATTTATTATCATTAAAGTGCTTGGATTCTACTTTATTTGATATTTTACAGAGAGAGAACAAAATGCTTCATTAAACAGAATCGTCAAAATGTAACTGTCAAAATAAAAATAAATATTTTGACAACTTGCATCACCATGTTTTGTTTGTTTGTTTATAATTAATCACAAAGTAACACAATGGGCTGTGCCCGTCGCGGATATCGAAATCTGGGTTTTAGCGTTTCAAGCTCTCAGACTTACCGCTGAGCACTGGAGGGGGCCTGTTTTGTAATTACATTTTAAACTAACCAAGAATCTGAACTAGCCATAGAAAGTTATTGCCGATTTTCTTTACTATCCACTATTAAGCCCACTCTTGTTTTCCCAGACAAATCTTTATGTTATAGCACCGCACCTGCTCTCACCAAATTCGTGGCATCTGGACGTTTGCATTCCATCAAAAAGAAGGGTTTCTCTTCTTTGCTTAGTGCCTGGGTTGGTCGATTAGTTGGTAATGTAATTAGTTTACTAGTAAAAGAGGAGGAGGGGAGAAGAAAACCGTGACAACATATGCAGTAGACAAGACACCAGAGGACGTTTATAAAAACTGTTTCTAATAGATACGTAAATTAAAGCTATTTACAAAGTTATAACTTCCGCTACTAAACTGTAACTATTATAAGTTGGTAAAAACGCTTATATTCCTGCTCTCTTGTCGCCATAACGACACAGCTTTTACTGTAAGACATAAGTGTTAATGAGAATTACTTGTACGCATGAGTGTTGTAATTGGTATCCAACACTAACGATATGCTAGCCTTTAAATGCTATCCTCACTTTAGTTAAGCAGCTTCCGTTCGAATGTTTTATAATACAACTATTAGAAAATATACAAAAAAAACGTAGCGATGAATAGTATAAGAAAGTAATAATAACAATCGCGGAGTTCTTCATTTTTAATAATTTAAACTAATCTCCATTTTGTGTATTTAATATCACCGTGTTTGTGTAACAAATATAGTGAAGTGATTAATCAAGATGATTTCAAAATGACCTTTTAAAAACTCCCCAGTCAGACTTTCAAATATCTAGATAAAATCACGTGACAAAGATAATACTGCTGTCACGCCACCTTCGTAAGACGCTACTAATTAATTCGGGCCTTACACAGCCTGGTGATTAGGGCATTAGCATGCCCTGGTGGTTAGAGCGCTCGACTCACAATCTGCGGGTCGCGGGTTCGAATTTCCGTCGTCGAATCTGCTCGCTCTTTCAGCCGGATGGAGGCGTAATAATTCGACAGTCAATCCCACTCTTCGCTGGTAAAAGAGCAGCCCAAAAGTTGGCGGTGGGTGGTGATGACTAAATAGATCGGTCACCAACTTCCAGTAAAACGTAAATTAAAACGAATTAGTACGTTCACTAGATCGAGCCCCCTCCAGTGGCACAGCGGTATGTCTGCGGACTTACAACGCTAGTATCCGGTTTCGATACCTGTGGTGGGCAGAGCACAGATAGCCCATTGTGTAGCTTTGTGTTTTATTACAAGCAAACAAACACTAGATTGCTATATCATACATGATAAAAATGAGCATAAGTTCCTATTCCTTATGAATATGTACTATACGCATAGCAATCAGCCACCTACTGCTAAACTTATTTAACCTTATCATAATGTGTAGTGTATTCACTATGTATTATTATGGTATTGACATTAAATACATATTAAATATATCACCGAATGAACAAGCACTTGAATATATGGGACTATTTGTTTAATGTAAAACTGTCTACATTTCAAATGCAACAACGTGTATACCAGAGCAAATGCTCAAAGTGGGGCATAAATAAACACACCCCTATCAGGGTCTTGTCTACTTATGTAAAGTCGCTATCATATTTACATTGCCCCTTATAGGGGGTAATGTAAATATGATAGCGACTTTACATAAGTAGACAAGACCCTGATAGGGGTAATGTAAATATGATAGCGACTTTACATAAGTATACACGACCCTGATAGGGGTACTGTAATTATGATAGCGACTTTACATAAGTATACACGACCCTGATAGGGGTACTGTAATTATGATAGCGACTTTACATAAGTATACACGACCCTGATAGGGGTACTGTAATTATGATAGTGATTTTACATAAATAGGCATGACCCTGATAGGGTAATGTAATTAAGATAGTGACTTTACATAAGTAGACAAGACCCTGATAGGGTAATGTAATTAAGATAGTGACTTTACATAAATAAACATGACCCTGATAGGGATACTGTAAATATGATAGCGACTTTACATAAGTAGACAAGACCCTGATAGGGGTAATGTAAATATGATAGCGACTTTACATAAGTAGACAAGACCCTGATAGGGGTAATGTAAGTATGATAGCGACTTTACATAAGTAGACACGACCCTGATAGGGGTACTGTAATTATGATAGTGATTTTACATAAATAGGCATGACCCTGATAAGGTAATGTAATTAAGATAGTGACTTTACATAAATAAACATGACCCTAATAGGGGTACTGTAATTATGATAGCGACTTTACATAAATAGACATGACCCTGATATGGGTACTATAATTATGATAGTGATTATACAGGACCCTCATTTATGTGATGTTTAGCTTTTAACCTTGCTCTTAACGGATCACAGCAACATCAGTGCCGGAGGGAGGAAGAGGTCTACATAACACCTGACCCTCCAGATCCTGATCAAGATATCTGTGTCAGTACTGTACCAGTCAGATTTGATTTGTTTCTCCTGTGATGAATTTATTTCAGTTAGCTCCATAGAATTTACATTTCTACAAACACAACTATTTTTTCTTACTATGTTTTTACGGATAAATGTTTTGTGTTAAAATAATCAGAGGATGTTAAAGGAACGAAAGTTTTTATCTCATCCCTAACATCTATTTCTTTCAAAAAATATTATCGCCGATATTCAGACCATATCACCAAGTTACTACTCTCTTTTTACCTAGAAACTGAAAATTACTTAGAAATAAACCATTATTTCAAGAAATTTTCAGAAATAATCCACAGACTAATGTTTGTACGATTAAAATGTTTCAGCTAGTAACAATATCACAACAAAGGTAAGCACTTTACGTTCATTTCTAGTCCAAGTAACAATATCACAACAAAGGTAAGCATTTTACGTCATTTCTAGTCCAAATAACAATATCACAACAAAGGTAAGCATTTTACGTCATTTCTAGTCCAAATAACAATATCACAACAAAGATAAGCATTTTACGTTCATA
>NW_013666179.1:79922-113059 GCF_000517525.1 Limulus polyphemus | reverse complement strand
CGTCACTTCTCTTTGTGTACATATCACTCTGTATTAAGTAACTTCTCTTTGTGTACATATCACTCTGTATTAAGTCACTTCTCTTTGTGTATATATCACTCTGTATTAAGTCACTTCTCTTTGTGTACATATCACCCTGTATTAAATCATTTCTCTTTGTGTACATATCACCCTGTATTAAGTCACTTCTCTTTGTGTACATATTACTCTGTATTAAGTCACTTCTCTTTGTGTACATATCACTCTGTATTAAGTCACTTCTCTTTGTGTATATATCACTCTGTATTAAGTCACTTCTCTTTGTGTACATATCACCCTGTATTAAATCACTTCTCTTTGTGTACATATCACTCTGTATTACGTCACTCCTCTTTGTGTACATATCACTCTGTATTAACTTACTTCTCTTTGTGTACATATCACTCCGTATTAACTCACTTCTCTTCGTGTACATATCACTCTGTATTAAGTCACTCTCTTTGTGAACATATCACTCTGTATTAAGTCACTTCTCTTTGTGTAGTAATTACTCTATATTAAGTTACTTTTTTGTGTAAGTATCACTCTGTATTAAGTCACTTCTCTTTGTGTAGTAATTACTCTGTATTAAGTTTAAGTTATATTCCTTTCAGTTTATATCACTGTTGTAGACCGCTTCTGACATCACTTTGTTGCAATCGTTTTATCATCACTTTATTGTAGGTCTTGCTACAAGTACATTTTGTTTCCTTTCAATTTTGTAAGGATGTACTTATTTCTATCAGGATTTGACTGAAACTAAACTTAACATAACAAATTGGGTTTTGTTTCTTTGTAGCAGCGTGTTTCTTCCTTCGCCTTTCTCGGTTTATTCCTTCGCTCTCACATCTCCCGATTTCGATTTCTTACACTGTTCAACGCATGTCTGTCATATTTCTTTCTCAAAACCACCCCAAGAAGTCCCCTTCTGACTGACCTTCTATACCTGTTTTCCGTAATTAGGATTTTTACTCTCATAATCGTAGAGGTTTCGTAAACTCCACAGCTGCTAAACAAAAAAGACTGCCGATCCCTCCAATAATTCTCTAACCATTTAGTATAGTAATCCTATATGGACAGACCAAAACTCAACCGCTTTCTCACCTCTCTCAACTCCAGCGGATTCTTACACCGAACTTCATAACAATCACCCTGTATTAAGTCATTTATCTCTCAATAGGTATCACTTTGTACTAAGTCCTATCTCCATGTGTGCGTATCACTTTATATTAAGTTACTTATCTTTATGTTCTTATCACCTTATATTCATGATTATCCATTGAATTTGATTAGCTCTAGCTTTTTATCATTAGCTACTTAAGTTCCATTCTCAAGTTTATTATGTATCATTCGTAGAAAAGCCACAGCATGTTACACTCGGGCTGTAGCTCCAAGTGTACTAGAACATGCAATGATAGCTACCTTGGAAAATATCCTAACTGTCGACTAATATTGTTTTTCAACGCAGCACGTAACCTAGAATCTAGACAATGATGGAAACTCTATTGTTCAGTTTCCCACTTTTACTCCATTATGACCTCCGTAGCTGTACGTGTTGTTTAATACACTCAAACAAACTACATAGTATCTAGCATAAGAAAAGCATTATCTATGCGATAGCTAAACCACTCTAAAGTACATTGTTGTTTTTCAAGTACGGTAAATGTTTTAAAATTATCTATCTATCGTCTTTCTGAAATGTTAGAATTACAATTTCTAGTTGTTTTCGTTTTTAAAATAAGAAAGTAACTCTTCACACATTTCAACATTTTTAATAAACAAGTGAAGCATCATGTACTTCAGTTGGTGTTGGTGTTATTGTTGTTTCATTAAACAAGTGAAGCATCACGTACTTCAGTTGGTGTTGGTGTTATTGTTGTTTCATTAAGCAAATGAAGCATCATTAGAAAATATTTAGTTTGTTCTTCACGAAAAAGTCGATAATAATTTCGAGCGTTGTTTGTTTTATACTGGTAAGTTTCTGTCAAGTTATAAGTGCCTCCTAATGAGTTATCGATTTCTCCTGTGCATGCATATATAAGTTTTATTACTTTGCTGTATTATTACATCGTTATCAAAAACGTTGAAATATTTTAACAATGCGTTACAATACCTCACAATTGCCACGTCTTAGTAAAACTTTAACTTGATTAATTAAAAACAAGTTACAATACCTCACAATTGGTATGTCTTGGTAAAACTTTGTTTAACTTGATTAATTAAAAACACGTTACAATACCTCACAATTGCTATGTCTTGGTAAAATTTTGTTTAACTTGATTAATTAAAAACACGTTACAATACCTCACAATTGCCATGTCTTAGTAAAACTTTGTTTAATTTGATTAATTAAAAACACTATTGTAACTTGTTTTTAATTAATCAAGTTAAAGTTTTACTAAAACACGGCAATTGTGAGGTATTGTAACGTGTTTTTAATTAATCAAATTAAACAAAGTTTTACTAAGACATGGCAATTGTGAGGTATTGTAACGTGTTTTTAATTAATCAAATTAAACAAAGTTTTACCAAGACATAGCAATTGTGAGGTATTGTAACCCTCACAATTGGTATGTCTTGGTAAAACTTTAACTTGATTAATAAAAAACAAGTTACAATACCTCACAATTGCTATGTCTTTGTAAAACTTTGTTTAACTTTAATACCGTACAATTAGCATGTCTTATTCAATGGTTATTTAAGTTGATTTATTAACATCGTGTTACGATATCTCAAATTGTAATGTCTTAATAAAAGGTTGTTCAACTAGATTAAACATATCTGAAAAAAATATAAGCTTTTCATTAGGTTTTTGTCCTTTTGTACAACGTTTAGATCACTGGTACGATAAGTGTCAAATACACAAAGCTTAGATTTAAATGTAACATAACAAAATAAGCTACTGGAAAGCTGTTATTTGTTTAGATATCTATCAACAGCAGGAAACTCAACAATTAAACTGATTAAAATATGATTTTCGATTGTGATAAACATTTTTTTAATGGTTGATAATTTCATAATTATTAAAATACTCATTACTGTTGACCTTGTACAGATCCGAAAGGAAAACACTCAAGTTTTTCGTGACGAAACCGGACGTGAATTTATTTATTTCGGTCACGCATTCTACCACTGATTCAGAATTTGCTGACAAAATAACGTATGAGACTACAGAAACGCACAGAAGATTTCGACGACGGAAATGTTCCTTTTCGAATTTCTAACCCCCTAATATAGCACCAACCAAACTAATAGAAGTTACTTAGTTCATCATCAGCTCTATCTTCCGACATGAAAGTGATGCATCTCTTGTCGTCCGTCACGTGCAAATGTGCGTGACGAAGACGAACGAGAACCTTGTCCATGTCGTCTGAACCTAATGTCAACTATTAAGGCGTAACTTCATCCGAGAAGAGGAGTGTGCTGGTCACACCTGCAACAACCCACGTGCGGTAAACTCCCCGAGACGGGGCATACAGAAGACCGTGAGAAAATAAGCTTCTGACATTTAAAGCCAAAATAACCGAACGTGAAACGAAAAATACACAACTAATTTCCTCAAATCGCTTCACTAGAAACGAAAAATAAATTCTCTGCTACCAATACAAGGTTTTGAAGATCTTTTCCAAGTTGTATCACCATATAGTTACAAATGGCAACAACATAAGATTCGGTTAAACATATAGACTTAAGTATTTGTATTACTGACCAGAAAATAAGACTTTTGATATTCATTAAATGATTTTTCAGTAAAGTATTTTTGAAGGAAGAATCCTATTAAGGTTGATTATTATTGTTGTCACTGACAGACTTCCTATTTGTCAATTTACTCAATGACTAAATAATATCAAGAAGAGAAACAGAATCTTAATTCCAGATTGACATTATAGCATTATTTTCCAAGTTTTAGAAAATATGTATAAACTCGATAGTATCCTCGTAGAAATACCGATAGAACATAAATAACACAGATTCTGGTATTTCTGTTCTGGTTATCCCCCTACCAGAGATGCTAGTATTTCTGTTCTAGATATCCTCCAACCAGAGATGCTGTATTTCTGTTCTAGATATTCACCTGTCCAAATACAATCTTATCTCTCATCTTCATGTTCTTTTGAAAGAGAAGCTGCTATTCATATTTTGAGGTCTCTTCTAAAATAAACCATAGTGTCCACTATCTTGTATTTTTCTGAGTATTTTAAGGTCTTTTCTACAATAAGTTACAGTGTCCACTAACTTGTATGTTTCTGAAATAAAGTATGCTTTATCCTTTATGAGTGGACAATAGTTCTTGAGTTACAGTTTGAAAAGTCTAGCATTATTTATGGTTTTGGCAAGTGCGTTCTTACTACTGTCTTAACAAAGGTAGGTATTTTAACATTTATAAGTACGCTCCTAAAACAGATTATCCTATATTTACTCTTATTGTTTTCCTAACAAAATATAATGGTTCTTTGTTTATAGTTAATATCCTGAAAGAGACTGTGCTGTGTCTTCTTTACATTTAAGATTAATATCCTGAAAGAGACTGTGTTGTGTCCTCTTTAGATTTAGGGTTAATATCCTGAAAGAGACTGTGCTGTGTCCTCTTTACATTTAAGGTGAATATCCTGAAAGAGACTGTGCTGTGTTCTCTTTAGATTTAGGGTTAATATCCTGAAAGAGACTGTCCTGTGTCCTCTTTAGATTTAGGGTTAATATAATGAAAGAGACTGTGCTGTGTCCTCTTTAGATTTAGAGTGAATATCCTGAAAGAGAAAGTGCTGTGTACTCTTTAGATTTATGGTTAATATCCTGAAAGAGACTGTGCTGTGTCCGCTTTAGATTTAAGGTGAATATCCTGAAAGAGACTGTGCTGTGTCCTCTTTAGATTTAGGGTTAATATCTTTGAATTTTTTCTGAGTGCTTACTTGGTATTTCTGTTTAAGAATCTTAAAACTTTCTTGGAGGTTACTATGAAGTTAGTATCAACAACTGTTTAGTACATTTGCATGAAGTATTTATTAAACAGGATATTTTTTGTTCACCCAGCAGTGTTATTGGAAGATATTCCTTGCAACTTCTAAAGGTATTAGTGTTTTACTAAAATTGCGTTCCTTGGCTCTTGTCAACACGATTATTTCAAATACACAAAATAAATTCAAATTCGTCACCACATTTTAATCCATACGAAAACCATCTGAAGTGTATGATAAAATAGTTATTAAATGCTTTCTTCTGAGGGATGAATAGTAGTGTTTAGTTATTCTGGTTTTCTCCTTTTAGTTTGTGAAAATTTTATGAGTAATTAGTTGTTGTGTACTTCACATTAAGAGTGTGGGAGTAACTGGTTCTTCTCTAGAACTGTAGTGTATGAAGAGTGTGGGAATAACTCGTTCTTCTCTACAACTGTAACGTATGAAGAGTGTGGGAATAACTTGTTCTTCTCCACAACTGTAGTGTATGAAGAGCGTGTGAGTAACTGATTCTTCTGTACAACTGTAGTGTATGAAGAGTGTGGAAATAACTCGTTCTTCTCCACAAATGTAGTGTATGAAGAGTGTGGGAGTAACTGATTATTCTCCACAACTGTAGTGTATGAAGAGTGTGGGAGTAACTGATTATTCTGTACAACTGTAGTGTATGAAGAGTGTTGGAATAACTCGTTCTTCTCCACAACTGTAGTGTATGAAGAGTGTGGGAATAACTCGTTCTTCTCCACAACTGTAGTGTATGAAGAGTGTGGGAATAACTCGTTCTTCTCCACAACTGTAGTGTATGAAGAGTGTTGGAATAACTCGTTCTTCTCCACAACTGTAGTGTATGAAGAGTGTGGGAATAACTCGTTCTTCTCCACAACTGTAGTGTATGAAGAGTGTGGGAGTAACTGATTATTCTCCACAACTGTAGTGTATGAAGTGTGTGGGAGTAACTGATTATTCTCCACAACTGTAGTGTATGAAGAGTGTGGGAGTAACTGATTATTCTGTACAACTGTAGTGTATGAAGAGTGTGGAAATAACTCGTTCTTCTCTACAACTGTAACGTATGAAGAGTGTGGGAATAACTTGTTCTTCTCCACAACTGTAGTGTATGAAGAGTGTGGGAGTAACTGATTATTCTGTACAACTGTAGTGTATGAAGAGTGTGGGAGTAACTGATTATTCTGTACAACTGTAGTGTATGAAGAGTGTGGGAGTAACTGATTATTCTCCACAACTGTAGTGTATGAAGAGTGTGGGAGTAACTGATTATTCTGTACAACTGTAGTGTATGTAGGTTTGCTATACTAACAGATAATTCTATTTACACTGAAGAACTTTTCTCCTAATGAATCCGGAGATGAAAGTCGATGAAACTGGAAGAACATTTTTTATCCGTTTCGGTACGTATTTCATATTGTGTAGCTGAAATGTGGTGGATAGACGTCATTACGTATAATCATTATGGCTATTTAAGGAAACACGTGTAATTTAGTGTCAAATTCCTTGTGTTGAACATATTTCGAAAGTCAATGAAAGAATAACTCTCTGTTTTACTGCCAACAAAAGAACATTTAAAGTTAAGGCATTGTCATGAAAGGTACATAAAAGAAGGTACATTGCGCGACTTTAAAATTTACAAGCTAACTATTTTCGGGCATAGCATTCCTTACACGTTTTCTATGTGTTGAACATGTGGGGTTATCTATTCTTACAAATATAGCATTTAGTAGTTATCCAAGCTTTCCACATGCCTTAAGTCAACTTTATCTTTCGTGCCAGCGGGGTTATCGAAATTGATATTCTAGCTGACAAAATTTTCTCCATTCCACGAGACGTTGTTGTCACCATTGCTACTGTTATTGATAACTAAGTATCCAGATTGCTGTGTACAACGGTTTACACACATTCCATTGGACGTTTAGCTGTGTGCATGACAACTTACAACTTGGGCACTTGACCCTTAACCTCAGTGACAATCAGTCAGGACTGTAAGAACGCTTATGGATAAACATATACATACGTAACTTTGTAACGAAAGTCAAATTTCCCACCCCACCCGTGGCCATCCCACATTTCTCCTCCTGTCTTGATCCCATATCTTTCACTTAACCACTCATTCAAACCCTCTCTCCCCAATTCTCTCCAAATACTCTTTCCCCGATCAAGTTTTATATTACAACCAATGAAAAGCATAATGGCCATTAATCTTCAGAAATTGAAGACGTTTGTATATCTGTATACGTCTTTGTGATTCCGAGGGCACCTTTTTTTTTTTTATGTCCTGTATTTAAGGACTTACCACTGTCCAGGGGCATTTGAGAACCATCTAATTACTTCTTACTTTGTTCTTCATTCCGAAAACTTCCTCTTAATGCTTGAAACAAAGAAGTTTTTTTATAAGATTTACTGAATTTCTTTCAGTAATAAGTAACTTTATTTGTTTAGTTCCTGCCTAAAAATGCGCAAAACAACTTCGCAGGCGTACTAGCAGTTAACAGAAGTGATGATTAAATATTATATTTTACTTTTTTGTTGCATTCAAAAAAAAAAAACTAAGCGGAAATAGTTGCTAACAAAAACTAAAAGAAGGAGAAAAGAAAGCATTTCACAGATTCACGGTTGCTATTAATTTCGCGTTTTGAAGTGTAATAATTTGCCCACCTGAAAACGTTCTTGTTCTGAGAAATACGTTTAATAAGCATTATTTGAAAAATTTCAAGTTTACAAAAATCAATTCTTCTCGGAAATTCTACAGAAATACTATATGAAAAAGAAGCTTCTAAAACAAATTCACTTCTGCTTTAGGCCTTAAACAGTAGAGTTCACTAAAATAAATAAAATAAAACTTTATGACTAGGCTGAACCATATACGTAAAACAATGTTTATGTGTTGCGTCACTTCCTGTAAGAAGCGGAATATGATGTCAAGAGAGGACTATGCAACTTCATGGTTATTATTGAAAAGATGGATCTCACGTGTTTCTGTAACAAACCATAGGTTCATTTCTTCTTTCAAAATAGAACGAAACGAACACTATAAAGTTTTTGGTTTTATCAAATATAAGTGAATACACAGTGCCGTTTATCGTTCCCAGCTTATTGTGTAAATTTTAGTTCGTATCTAACTTCATGTTCATAATAGCTTTCTTATTCGTCCTGGTACAATGTTATGGCTTGGTTTATATGATTTCACTTTTTTAAATTTTGACGGAAAAATTCTGGTGTTATTACAACACGCGAAACAGTGTTTGTGCCCAGTTTTCCGGGCACGCGCTCATAATCGCCTTAACTCGTAGAATCTACGTTTAAATTAAAGTGAAAAATAGTGAAAATAAAGATTTTTCGAGAAACTGAAAGCACCAGAACATGTGACAATCTACGTTTAAATGGAGTTAAAGTAAAGATTTTTCAAGAAACTGAAAGCACCAGAACATGTGACAATGTACGTTTAAATGGAAGTGAAAATAAAGATTTTTCGAGAAACTGAAAGCACCGGAACATGTGACAATGTACGTTTACATGGAAGTGAAAATTTGATGTGGCCACCGCAGGAATCGAACCCTGAATTTTAGCTTACAGTTGAGCCACTGATAAGAGAAGCTATGAATACACAAACAAACGTCCTACTTCTAAATTTCAAGTATAATATCTGACGTATTTTATTTTGGTCGAGAAATCTTCTGGCAACGACTAGTATCTCGTAACCAATTAGGCTTATTTCTGATAAATAACTATTCCTTATAATTAAATCCATCATATCTTCCACGTGGAAATGCTCAACTCTCATCTTTGTGAGACAGTTATAAGATTTCACAGCAGTATTTTAGTCACTCACGCATATTTAAATGAGTAAAATATTTTGTAACGAAAGAGTGAGTGAAAATGCATCTGTGATGTCAATGTTACTTCAGAGCCCTACACTTTTTTTCGAGAGAGTTCTATTAATATGCATGAAGGGTGGGCTGGGTCATAAAGGATGACTGTAAATGAATTAAACCGGAAAAATTAAGACTTTTGCTTCTTGGATAAAACGACAGGTGAATGTTACAAGCCCCATATCATTTTAGGTAGTCGGGAGTGGAGCTAACCAAGTGAACGTTACAAGCCCCATGTTCTTTAAGGTAGTCGGGAGTGGAGCTAAGTGAATGTTAAAAGCCCCATGTTCTTTGAGGTAGTTGGGAGTGGAGCTAACTAAGTGAATGTTACAAGCCTCACCTTCTTTGTGGTAGTCGGGAGTAGAGCTAACCAAGTGAACGTTACAAGCCACATGTTCTTTGCGGTAGTCGGGAGTGGAGCTAACTAAGTGAACGTTAAAAGCCCCACCTTCTTTGTGGTAGTCGGAAGTAGAGCTAACTAAGTGAACGTTAAAAGCCCCATGTTCTTTAAGGTAGTCGGGAGTAGAGCTAACTAAGTGAAAGTTTCAAGCCCCATGTTCTTTGAGGTAGTTGGGAGTGGAACTAAGTGAATGTTAAAAGCCCCATGTTCTTTGAGGTAGTCGGGAGTAGAGCTAACTAAGTGAAAGTTACAAGCCCCATGTTCTTTGAGGTAGTTGGGAGTGGAGCTAACTAAGTGAATGTTACAAGCCCCACCTTCTTTAAGATAGTCGAGAGTGGAGCTAACTTAGCCAGTAGCACAGATCAGAACATATACCACTTGTCACAACAATTTGAAGAAGTACGACCTTAGAAGCTTGGTGACAATGTCAACCAATTCCTCCAAACCAGCTCTTTCTTCTCCCTAATGGTACCCCGATGAGACAGCGGTAAGTATACACTAAAATCTGGGGTTCGATTCCCCGCGGTGGACACAGTAGGTAGCTCAAAGTGTCTTTTCTCTTATGACAAAATGTAACATTTGTTATTATGAAGAATACTTCGTGAGACTGAGACATTTTCAAGTTGACGAGGGTTAATAATTATATTAAATAGTATTGGGTTTGTTTATCACCGCCTGACGGATTGTATCAAAGCATAGAAACCACCTTTGAAGTTTATAAAATATAGCGAAAGACCTGGACTAAGCCAATAGAAAAGATAGAAATTTAAACGAATGTCGTGAAAATTGGAAAATGATCAAAGTACGGCGTTTTAGTATCCTTCTGGGGCATGCCCAAGAACCTCTGAAAGTCTCGTGGTGATAAGAGGTCGGGAAGTTGAAACAATTTCATCACGGGTTCACAGACACAAGCTACTTTACAGTATACACTCCTTAAAGTACACAAACCTGCGTTATATATAAAGGATAAGCCTTTAATAACATGATTTTTGAGCTTAAATTAATTTCAACTGTAATAGGAATTTGTACGGCAGTAAAATAATTTAATAAACCGTTAAAAAGCTACCTTTATCAGAAATGCGTCTGATAATTATCAATTGTTAAATTTTGATCGAACGTAACTTAACTCTAAAAAGTAACTTATAAAATAATGAAGCCAATTCTATATAACAGACCAAAAATACATAAAGCCATTAATTAATACACAGGTAGCTAAAAACCTGACGATTAAAATGCTTTGAAAGAGGCCACACTCTATATATTACTAACCATGCAAATAACTACAGCAAAAGCAGTTGTGAAAATCTACTACAAACCAGTCACGTTAAGATACCAGATATTTGCTCTGTTGCCCCCTGGCAGCTCAGCGGTAAGTCAGTAGGCTTGTAACATTAAAAATCGGATTTCAATACTTGCGGTGGACAGAGCAAAGATTGCTCATTTTATGGCTTTGTGCTTTAAAACAGTTAAAGAAAATACTACTGTGATTTAATATAGAAATAGAAAAATGAAAACTAATCACATTGAAGATTTGAGTTTTTTTAATATTATTTCCCAAATATTTATTGAATGTTTTAACAGCTAAAATCCAGATTTTAATATTTTACTTGACCCTGCATGATGCGCCATTGTACTTTCATGGGCAACTATTATAAACTAAACCTTTCCATGGTGGGCAGAGCACAGATAGCCCATTGTGCTTAACAACAACAAAATCTTGTGGGAAGATGTTTCCGCCTCGAATCCGAGAAAAGGAAATACAAAAAAAAATTGAAATTTCTATACGAAAATTTGGCGCCCAATTATTGATCGTACAACAGCCCAGATAAGCCCCAGGACAGGACGTGTTTGTAAGAAGGTAAATAAAATTGCCTTACCAGCACAAGTTAGCGGGTCAACCCTTTTGCCCGGCATGTGATAAGTTTCGAATCCAAGCCGATTAAATAATAATATTACAACTAAGAGATGTTCAAGAAGTAATTACTAAAGAACTTATGAACGACATTTTATTACACGAGACGTGATGTATCTCTGTTATTGTGATTGTCTCAGTACAGAGCTACACAATGGGCTATCTACACTCCCTTTCCACAGCGGAAAATTAAACTCTGTATTTTTGCATTTTAAGATCGTAAATCTACTGCTGACCCACAGGCGGATGTTTTTATGATCAGTATACGCGAATCTCACCTTAAAATTATTAAATTTAGTGTACACTTTAGATAGAGAAGAATTCATCTACTTGATGTGATAGTCACGGCTGTACATGTGTTATGAGGTCTAAGTTTCTACATTATGTGATAGTCATGGCTGTACATGTGTTATGAGGTCTAAGTTTCTACTTTATGTGATAGTTATGGCTGTACATGTGTTATGTGGTCTAAGTTTCTACTTTAGGCGATACTCATGGTTGTAAATGCATCATGAGGTCTAAGTTTCTACTTTATGTTATAGTCATGGCTATAAACGCATTATGAGGTCTATGTTTCTACTTCATCTGATAGTCATGGCTGTACATGGGTTATGAGATCTAAGATTCTACTTTATGTGATAGCCATGGCTATAAACAGTCACATAAAGTAGAAACTTAGACCCCATAATGCGTTTACAGCTATGACTATCACATAAAGTAGAAATTTAGACCTCATAATGCGTTTACAGCCATGACTATTACATAAAGTAGAAACTTAGACCCCATAATGCGTTTACAGCTATGACTATCACATAAAGTAGAAATTTAGACCTCATAATGCGTTTACAGCCATGACTATCACATGCACTAGAAACTTAGACCTCATAACCGATGTACAGCCATGACTATCACATAAAGTAGAAACGTAGACCTCATAACCCATGTACAGCCATGACTATCACATAAAGTAGAAATTTAGACCTCATAATGCGTTTACAGCCATGACTATGCGTTTACAGCTATGACTATCACATAAAATAGAAATCTACACCTTAAAACGTGTTATGGGGTCTAAGTTTCTACTTTATGTGATAGTCATGGCTGTAAACACGTTTTAAGATGTAGATTTCTATTTTATGTGATAGTCATAGCTGTAAACGCATTATGAGGTCTAAATTTCTACTTTATGTGATATTCATGGCTGTAAATACGTTTTGAGGTCTACGTTTCTACTTTATGTGATAGTCATGGCTGTAAACACGTTTTCAGATCTAGGTTTCTACTTTATGTGATAGTCATGGCTGTAAACGCATTATGAGGTCTACGTTTCTACTTTATGTGATAGTCATGGCTGTAAACGCATTATGAGGTCTACGTTTCTACTTTATGTGATAGTCATGGCTGTAAACGCATTATGAGGTCTAAGTTTCTACTATATGGGATATTCATGATTGTAAACACGTTTTGAGGTCAAGTTTCTACTTTATATGATATTCATGGCTGTAAATACGTTTTGAGATCTAGGTTTCTACTTAATGAGATTGTCATGAAAAATGTATTTACGTCAAATGTAGTTATCTTAAAAGGTTTTCATAACAGAAGAATTGTATTTTAAAGTCTGATGATGATTGGTCATTGATAGATAGGCAAATCAGCAGATGAACAGTGTCCATTCTGTCTACACCAGTAGCTACGTGCTTACACTATACTCTTCCCCTCTTCCACCCCAACAAAAAGAACTATCATGTTGATTTCAGTGGAGACCGTTGTAATCACACGAGATAAGCGTTTCTGTTTTTAGTTTTCTCACAAGCACCAATCGGCCAGACAAAGTGCGCACGGCTTCAGAAATAATATAATTAAGTTTTTTTTTGTTCAAACTGATGAATACGCCATCAACAAAACATGCAGATTTAATGGAGAAAGTTCAGTTTATCTGTGCATAAAACCCCGCTGCATACTCTTCAGTCAATTCCACGCACCACCTTAACCTGCCCACAGACATTAAGCTTTGACAAATTGTGCCACCTGGTCACCAATCTGTCTATCGAAAAAAAAAAAAACTCTCTTGGAAATAACAGTGTTGGCGCTTTTCCATCCAGCTGGTGTCGCTGCATTACCAATATATATAATAACATTTCCCATCGTCATCGTAGTTGTAGTCGCTGTCATCGTCTTTGCTGAATCTGTTATTATGTTTTCGAACCAGATGTGGAATACTTTATCTCCTTCTTTCTATCATCATTTTCTCTCATTCACAGTTTTATTTATTGTTAAGTTTTGTTCACATTACGTTTTGGCTCTAGCATGCTGGGCAGATTTTGACAGATTACTCTGATTATGATCTTAATTAGGGCCAATTAGGGGGGGGGCATTTTGCCCGGGCCTCTAGCTCAAAGAGGGCTTCAAATTTAGACACTTGTTATCTTTTTGCATTTGTTTCACGACTTGTTTTTATGCACACAGAAAGACTAGAAAAGCATTTATTAAATGTCAAATAATGTTTATAAATATAAATGTTAGATAAAAAATATTCACTTTTCACTTTTCTTTTGGGCTAATAATGATTGTCTTATTTTGGTTTCATGTGTCATATTGTTTTCACTATAGGCAGGGGCCTCTAAAGATAGAAATGGCCTGAGCCTCTCTGAACCTCTGAGAGGGCCTGTTTTAATTAAGATATTATCAGTGATTAGGTTTCCAAAGGTGCATAAGATCTCTTACTTAAAAAAAATTCAGTAAGGTTCTTGTTTGATTTAAAATAAGTCCATATTGGGCTATCTACGTGTTCCCTATGGAGAACCGAATCCTGTATTTTAGCGTTTTAAACCCGTAAAGTTACTGCTGAGCGTCCCGAAGACACAGTTAGCAAATAATTTGGTTTTAATATTCAAACGTTGCAGATGGCCTAGCATAGCCTGGTATTTAGGGAGCTCAACTCGCAATCTGCAGATCGAGAGTTTGAATCACCGTCCCACCAAACATGCTCGCCCTTTCAGCCGTGGGGGCGATATAACGTGACGATCAATCTCACTATTCGTTGGCAAAAGAGTAGCTCAAGAGTTTGCTGTGGGTGGTGTTGACTAGTTGCGTTCCCTCTAGTCTATCACAGCTAAATTAGAGATGACATATTTAAACATACATACCGATAGATTGTAACTTCAGTCCGCATACAGCAGATTTATTTCTTCATAACTTGAATAACTTATCAAAGAAGGCTACTATAAATTTTACCAATTTACAGAGTATGCAAATACATCAACAACATTGCAGTATCGAACCTATCACATCTTCTTGAGATAGCTAAGCCTAGTTATCCGACAAATCTAGTACTTGAAAAAAGTTCAACTTAGGCAAATTAAACAAACTACCTCGATTTTAATATTTGTGTTATTAAATAATAAAACATTTATTTTTTTCAAAACTTACAATAAAACAGAAGATTTAAAATTTATAAATTTCACATTTGGAGACGCAACATTCCAAAAGGAACATATGCTAAAGGTTTATCTGCTCACAACTCATTAGATTTGTCAGAATTGATTGTAATTTGTAAGATTTTATAGAGCACAAACACCTAAACGTTTGAGTAGCGGTTGTGGTAAGTACAATTTATTTTTAATAAAAAATGTGAAACATTAACAATTTCGCCATTATCGTGATATGTTAGAGTTATATCTGGACACCAATAAGCGGTGTGAATTAAGTAAAACATATGCAGATCGTTTTGAATATATCGTATATGTAAGTTGTATGTATACTGCATAGGCCTATAAAGTATTTAGTCTTAAAATATTTTACGTATAATAACCACATTCCGCAAACCCTACAATAAGGAACTGCAGTTTTGTAAAGAGGTGAGTATAATTACCAGATGGAACTATATTCTAAAATAGATAGATAGTAGGGAGGTTTTGTAGATCTTGTTGCTTTATGGTCAATTATAAGAACCCATGAGTGAAAGTAAAGGAGAACATGTTATAATGTTAAAAATAGAGATGAGAAATCTTACTTTAAGATAGTTCAGTCGTCTTTGTAACCTAATTCTATCGTTAGAGCTCGTATCTTGAAGGTTAAAGAATGTAATTTCCTTGTGTAGTTCACGAAAGGCGGCACGTGCTGGCCGGAAACGCCACCCGTAGCCAGCTGGTCGAATCACAGTTACGATCAATTTGCAGAGATAAGTGGGTTTGTGTTGTTCGGTGACAGTTGTTTCTTGTTGACAAGTCTAAACAACAAGGCTGACAGGAACCACACGATCTTTAACACCGAGCAACTAAAAACCTTGAGTTCTGAAGAGACTACAAAAAGAATATAGAACCCCCGGGAGGATATGTGTAGATGAGCAGCCTCTTGGTATTAGAAAGTCTGCCTCAAGTGACTTACATACATACTAGAAGGGAAATTCGCTAAGTGAAGTCTCCTAGAAAAAGAAATAGCAGAGCTGACGTAGACAGGGAACATAAATTGTTTACCAGCCCTGACAAAAGCCAAATGGGTTTTGTCCAAAAGAGTTAAGTTGGTTCCAACTTTTTGAGTAACAGACAGCGCTTAAATTTAGATCTTTGATAAACGGAAATGAAGTCAGTAAAGCTTGTTTAACTAACAACTTTTGCTTTTCCAGAGATTCAAGTTTCAAGAAAAAATTGGAAAATAATAAAATACTCGTTTAAAACAGAGGAATGCGCCTGAATTACTTTGGTGAAAAAGTAAAGATATGTCAGTTGGAGTTATAGGAATATTTGACTTTAGCAACGTTGATTTTTAGTCACTTAGATAATCAAGGACGAATAATTGCACTTTAAGATCTCATCAGAATTAATGGTAGTCAATTAAAACTTAAGCTCTTAGCTTGTTAGTGTGAAGTTGGTTGGATATGAAATTATTTAAACAATTAAAACGTAAACTCTTGCTTATTTAATGAGAGCTGGTTGGATATGTAATTAGTTAAACAATTAAAACTTAAACTGTTAGTTGTTTAATGAAAAGTTGGTTGGATATATAAAAATTAATTATAGTAAATTAAAGAACTAATGCAACATGTACAGTTCTTAGCAGTATTTTGTGTTAATAAAGCTATTTTAATCACCTGATATTATTATATACATTAGTCTCGTATGTGACTAATTGATGATTTATCTATAGTATTTCTTTTTGTCTATGAGTTAATATGATGCATCTTCCCTTCTTTAATGTATGTGTTTTTCTTGTATCCCAATGTTGGTTTGTTTGTTTGTTTTTAATTATGCACAAAGCTACACAAGGGCTATCTGTGCTCTGCCCACCACGGGTATCGAAACCCGGTTTCTAGCGTTGTAAGTCCGCAGACATAACCGCTGTGTCACTGGGGGGCACCCAATGTTGGTATTTCTTCTAACTTTAGAAGGTTGCTCTGTTTTATTTTTTTTCACCTAAATAACACCTTCTGCGCACAATATGTTAAACAGCCAAGTCAGAGACTTCTACAGTTCAGGTGTAGCCGTTTCTGATTTTTAACTAACAAGCAGGGGAAAGGCTTCCAGTCGACAGCAATCGTCGCCTGAAGCGGCGGCTACTCTAACGAATTAATGGGGTTCAAGTCACCCGCAACTGTTCACTACACCACCTCTCAAACCTGAAACCTTCGTATCACCAACCAATAGGCCACGTTCGGACGAGATTTCATAGTAGCTTACATTGTTTGATTTTTTGTGTGAATTATGGTTTGTACATTTATATGTGCACGTGCACAGGTGAAGTGACTTTCAACCACAAATGAATATTTGAGAAATGTATTTATATATATGATAAAAACAAATAATGACTGTATGTCAAAATTATTCATAATGTAGATAAAGCAACCGCCAAGTTTCCATCACCTTAGAACTTCCCGTTCAAAAAGCCAAATCGCCAAAATTTTGATCGTTATATCTGTCTCTACCAAGGAGAATTTTATCCATGATATTGGATAACCTTAAATAAAAACAACATTTTTTTATTCATTTTTCAAATCGCGTTCAATTTACATATGCCTGATAAGTCAACAGAAGAATTCTGTCTTTTCAGTTGTGCATTTTTTGTTATATTTACTGTTTTTCCTCTCAATCTCATTATCAGGAGTCTTGTCTCAGTAACTTTCTGCCTCGGTGATACAGAAGTAAATCAAAACTTAACTAGCGCATTACATAGTGGAGAAACACCAGTAATCGTTATACTAACTATTCAATAGAGATATCTAAAAGAAATTAAAAATCTCTAACAACTGAACTTTGAGAAAAATTATAGTAATAGTTTCAGGTGTCAGATTCATCCATCATGTTTATATTGACTGACAGCTGTAATACACCATGTTTATTGTTGACTCACAGCTGTAATATACCATGCTCATTGTTGATTCACAGCTGTAATACACCATGCTTATATTGACGCACAGCTGTAATACAAAATGGTTATTGTTGACTCACAGCTGTAATACACCATGCTTATATTGACGCACAGCTGTAATACAAAATGGTTATTGTTGACTCACAGCTGTAATACACCATGTTTATATTGACGCACAGCTGTAATACAAGATGGTTATTGTTGACTCACAACTGTAATATACCATGCTTATATTGACTCACAGCTGTAATACACCTTGCTTATTGTGAATTCACAGCTTTCTTCGCCATTATGCTTACTGTTGATTTACGGATTAATACTTAATGCTTATTGCTGAACCACAACTCTAATCCATATTCCTTTTTGTTGACTCACAGTTTTAATCCATCATCCTTATTGTTGAAGCACACCTTTAATCTATCATGCTTGCACTATTGACTCAGAGCTCTAATCCACCGTGCTTATTGTTGACTCACAGCTGTAATCCATCATCCTTATTGTTGATTCACAACTTTAATCCATCGTGCTTATTGTTGACTCACAGCTTTAATCCATCGTGCTTATTGTTGACTCACAGCTTTACTCTATCATCCTTATTGTTGACTCACAGCTGAAATCCTTCATGTTTACTATTGACTCACAGCTGTAATCCATCATGCTTATTGTTGACTCCCAGCTTTAATCCATCATGCTTATTGTTGATTCATAGCTTTAATCCATCATCCTTATTGTCGATTCAAAGCTGTAAACCATCATGTTTACCGTTTATTGTTGACTTACAACTCTAAT
The DNA here is from genome assembly GCF_000517525.1 of Limulus polyphemus. Lineage (NCBI taxonomy): Eukaryota > Metazoa > Arthropoda > Merostomata > Xiphosura > Limulidae > Limulus > Limulus polyphemus. The sequence continues at coordinate 94,738 of NW_013666179.1, read as the reverse complement.
CCATCATGGTTCTATGTTAGTTTTCAAACGACGTGGGAAATAAGTGTGACTTAACTGATTTTCAAAGAGGACGGATGTAGGGGCCCGACTAGTAAGTGAACCAAACTACATACTTCAATATAAAATACAATTACAGCATAGCGGTTATCCCATGAGTTTCATCAGGTAAACATAGCAGTTTGTGGAAGGCCATCATGTCATTGCCATGCTGCTTTGGCCTTGCAGAGTACAACCTAATTCCTACACAAATGTCCTCTTATGTGAGACTAAAGCGGTTCGAACAGTCAAAGGTGTGTGTATGTAGTATTATACTTTTATTATAAAGATTGATTTGCATTGTTAACTTAGATTTGGTATTTACGACTAATCTTAATTTCGTACGTTATTATTGGGTTTACGGCCGAAAGTACCCAGTTTATGAAACAGTGCTTTCTATTTTATGTAAGTAAAAACGTAAGAACAGTATAGTTGATTTGCTACATTGACGGCCATGTTGATTTTGAGTTTCACTCTGAGTATATAGCTTACTGTGATCGAAAGTTATTGTTATTATGCTCACTGAAGTTGGACAAAGTCCACTGGATGATTCTATTTTTGTCCAAACCCTACTGATCATTCGTACTAAAATTTCTAAGAATACAGAGAAGTGAATTGATACTTTCATCGCATGCTTAAGACTTTTTACTTTAATCTTCTTATGTATAAAAATTTTAATCCGAAGCACAAGATATTATTATTAAAAACTGCATGTTTAAACTCAAGAAAAGATGCGTTCATTTTGTAAAATAAAACTATAAACTAGAAAATACGTTAAATTGTTTCTCTCGCGTTAATATAAGTCTTTGCTAATTTTAAACATAGATTTTACAAACCTACGTATATTATATAGAAAGTGATCCGGTTATACGTGAAACAATAGTCATGTTAGAAACGTTTAACTGCTGTCACAAATCTTATCTTTCTGACCAAAATTTGCAAGTTTGTCTACAAGTTTCTGACGTAGTTACAAATCAATAACGTCTCTCTTCTTTTATCACACCTCATTATTTCAGAAAAGGTTTCAGTTTGCTGATACATCTGCTATTTTTACGTCCGTCCTCACGTACCTCAACAATGACGGTGGACACGTCATGAACTGGCGTACAGTAACTAATGCTTATTTCTAGGAGCTTCTGTACTTATTCCACTTTTAATATACCCTCTCCTCGGATTCCAACCTGAGACCCCTAACGCAGCAGATGAGTGCTTTCCAAATTAAGCTAACTAGCTAATTAGCCCCTAATGTTTGCTAATAAGGCACTTTTTATCAGAATGGGAAAACTTGGTGGTTAGGGCGCTCGACTCACAAACTTAGAGTCTCGTTTTGGGTTCGAATCCTGTCACCGAACATGCTCGCTCTTTAAGCCGTGGAAGCGTTATAATGTCACGATCAATTCCATTTTTTGTTAGTAAGGATTAGCCCAAGAGTTGTCACTGGGTGGTGTTGACTAGGGGCAACTAGTGGAGATTGACCTCGAGAAGTTTTGTACAAAATTCAACAAGCAAATACTTTTAAATAACTCAAACTACTACGTTTCATTAAAACCCTCTTTGGAAAATGTTAAAGACTAGTTTTTCTCACTTAAACTATCTAAAAACGTTGTAGTCATTTCTGAAACTATATCTGACAAAAGATTTTGTCGTCCAAATGTAAAATTAGTATATAATATCAAGTGTTCGTAAAAGATCGTAAAAGAAAGATAAAAAAACAGACTTGAAATCTAAAATTTCCAATACATTGTATTATTAAATTCAATATGGCCGCTAATGAGATAAATATGGACATACACACCAAATACGACGTAAATTTACCTCAGTGTTGTATTATCGTATAATTGTGAATTGTTACCAGTTAACAAATTATTAGGAATAATAAAACAGAAATAGACTTTTGTGACTCTTCCTCATCCTAAAAAACAGTAAGTATTTGACGATTTTACAACAAGGTAACTAATAGCAACATAATAAATTCCCTGGATTATTGAATCCACCCCTTAATAAATATCTTTCAAAATCCCTCGTAATTAGTATATTTCAAAATATTTTGAACTAATGTTCCTTTCATAAATATTTTTCAAATTCCTCTAAAATAATGCCCCTTTAATAAATCTGTTTAAAAATCCCTTGAAATAACAGTCCTTTAATAAGTCTCTTTAAAAAATCCCCTTCGGTAATTCCTCTTTAATAAATCTATTTTAAAATCTCCTGGAACAAAGCCCCTTTAATAAATCTCTTTCAAGATCCCCTGAAATAATAATCCTTTACTAAATCTCTTTCAAAATCTCTTACAATGATATTACGTTAAAAGGTTTCTTTCAAAAAACCATGAAATAATGTCCCTTTAAAAATCTCTTTCCAAATCTCATGAAATAATAATCCTTTAAAAGATCTATTTCAAACTTTCCTAGAATCCTTTGATAAGAATCTCAGGGAATAATGCTATTTTAATAAGTCCCTTTCAGACTCTCAGGGAAATAATGATCTTTTATGATTAATAATAACATCGAAATTCACATTTTAAGTTTGTATTAATCAATCTATTTCAAAATCCCACGGAATAATTATCCTTTAATAAATCTCTTTCAGTTGAGATTAAGGTGTTACTGAGAAGAAGGAAAAGAAATATCTTTTCAGAGTCTCCTGGAAGTTCATCAGAATATCATCTATACAACCACAAAAGGCTGTTTAATTCAAATAAAAGGTCTAACATTTGGTAATCAAACATAAACCTGAACCAAAATTTCATATCTTTGTGTATCAGTTTTAAATGCATTTTTTAGTTGTGAAAGTGAAACTAAGTCCATAAAACTGTCTTTCGTGTATCGTATTGCTATATCAGAAGGAAACAGAACCCATATGTTAAACTTATATTACGAAACGTTATGTGGCGTCATATTTTTTTGTTGCACAACTAGCAACACATAAGCAAAAATGATCCGCCTTGTATCAATGATTCGCTAACGAGCATGTCTCTCCTCCCTTCGAGGCTGGAATAATATCAGGTTGGTATGTGTGGGGTGTAGCACGTGAAACGACTAAAGGGAAGAGTCACGTCTACCTGATTTATGTTTACGTCGTCTCAAGATCTGTTGTTACTAACAGTCACGTCTACCTGATTTATGTTTACGTCGTCTCAAGATCTGTTGTTACTAACAGTCACATCTACCTGATTTATGTTTACGTCGTCTCAAGATCACTTATTACTAACAGTCACGTCTAGCTGATTTATGTTTACGTCGTTTCAAGATCTGTTGTTACTAACAGTCACGTCCACCTGATTTATTTTTACATCGTCTCAAGATCTGTTGTTACTAACAGTCACGTCTACCTGATTTATGTTTACGTCGTCTCAAGATCTGTTGTTACTAACAGTCACGTCTACCTGATTTATGTTTACGTCGTCAAAGATCACTTATTACTAACAGTCACGTCTAGCTGATATATGTTTACGTCGTTTCAAGATCTGTTGTTACTAACAGTCACGTCCACCTGATTTATTTTTACGTCGTCTCAAGATCTCTTATTACTAACAGTCACTTCTACTTGATTTATGTTTACGTCGTCTCAAGATCTATTGTTACTAACAGTCACGTCTACCTGATTTATGTTTACGTCGTCTCAAGATCACTTATTACTAACAGTCACGTCTAGCTGATATATGTTTACGTCGTTTCAAGATCTGTTGTTACTAACAGTCACGTCCACCTGATTTATTTTTACGTCGTCTCAAGATCTCTTATTACTAACAGTCACGTCCAGCTGATATATGTTTGCGTCGTCTCAAAATCTGTTGTCACTAACACTCACGTTCAGCTGATTTAAGTTTACGTCTTCTTAAGATCTGTTGTTACTAACATTGAAGTCTAGCTAATTTATGTTTACATCGTCTCAAGATCTGTTGTTACTAACAGTCACGTCCGCCTGATTTATGTTTACGTCGTCTCAAGATCTCTTATTACTAACAGTCACGTCTAGCTGATATACGTTTAAGTCGTCTCAAGATCTGTTGTCACTAACACTCACGTTCAGCTAATTTAAGTTTACATCGTCTCAAGATCTGTTGTTACTGACACTCACATTTAGCTGATTTATGTTTTCGTCGTCTCAAGATCTGTTGTTACTAATAGTCACGTCTACTTGATATATGTTCATGTCGTCTCAAAATCCATTGTTACTAATAGTCAAGTCTACTAGAATTTATGTTTACGTCGTCTCAAAATCCATTGATACTAAGAGTCACGTCTACTTGATTTATGTTTACGTCGTCTCAAGATCTATTGTTACTAACAGTCACGTCTACTTGAATTTATGTTTACGTCGTCTCAAGATCTGTTGTTACTAACACTCAAGTCTAGCTAATATATATGTTTACATCGTCTCAAAATTCATTGTTATTAAAAGTCACGTTTACTTGAATTTATGTTTACGTCGTCTCAAGAGCCATTGTTAGTAGCAGTCACGCCTACCTGATTTATATTTACGTCGTCTCAAAATCTATTGTTACTAGCCCTTTTGTACATAACATTGATTGTGATTTGATACACGAGTTTAAAAAGATTTGCAGGCCAATATGCAATGTTACTGATTTTAATATCTTATAGATAGTGATTTGTTAAGAAGGATGACTTCAACGTACTGGACTAGTCATGACTCAGTAGTTTACTGTTCCAATCTTTTCATAACGAGATGAATCTCACTGACTTGCAGTCCTACTAATTTCGTTTGACTTACTTTCCTACAGTTTCCGCTTTTCATTAATTTTTAGATTGTACTTTCATTTATTATGCTATATAATCATCTTAACTGACTAGCTTATTTCTTCTATTCCACAAATATTGTAAAACATTTTAGAGAGTTGTCAGTGTTCGTTCTTAAAAACAACATTTGATTATTAGGAGGATGCAATGTTTCTATTATTTTTAAAATGTTCATTTCCTGTGTTTTATAACTTTAAATACATCCACGAAGCTATTTATGGTTTCAATACAGCTTCTGCTAACTTCCAATCTAAAAGTCCACCTGATTTTATTTAATTATTTATTTTAACCCTAATTCGCGACTTAAACCAGGCCTATCCTGATAATAAATCTAGAGTATGTAACCTCTGGAATATTTTCGAAGTTACTAAAAATATTCCAGAACGATAGTTGTGGATTAAAACTTTCATTCTTTGAAGACGAAACGTTAGTAATGTTTTTCACTGTGGATTTAATGAACATTCTCTGTTCTTCATTTGACAAATATTTTCCATTTTCTGCACAACAGTCGAGAATTTTTTCTTTGCTACTTCCTGTTCCACAGCGTAGAAAAGGAATATAGATCACCATGGAAACATGAAAAGACAATCTCGCTCTTCCTGTTACTTGTAATTGCAAAGTAAAAACGATGTTTCAAGCGCAATAAATAAAGTCTATGTGGAAGTGAATACGATAGGATATCCATTTAAAAAAGTTATCAAGTTAAAAGAGGACAAAAACTACGACAAAAGAGAGAGAGAGAACAGAAAATTAAAAGCGAAGATAAGAAAACTATGTCGAAAGCAAAAGCTGCTGATGTCTTGGAAATGGTCCTAAATTAATGGTTCCTTTTGTTAAACATTTGAAAAGGTGATCTTGTGTTTGTATGTTGTTCACAACTACTTCTAGTTATTGTTTTTGCTGAGATAGCCAAGTTTACACCAAAAATAGCTATCAATCCTCGTCAAAATATGTGAGTTTTGACAATTTCTGTGCCGATTTTGGACTTTTTTTGTTTGGATCAAAGTTTAAACGATAAACATTCAAAAGTGGAAAATTAGTAATACCGGATCTGATGATGTAAAATATTTTGACCAAATTTTACGGATTTTGACCTGGTTAAGTATTGAATTTAAGTTTAACAAACATGAATGGAAGAAATTAAATGAACACTAAAAAGATAGCCAGAAGTTAGGAAGATATTTTCATAGACAAAATTGTAAATTACAAAGTATTGACTTTTAAAAAACTTGAACTTGTGTATCCGCTGTTTTTAAAACCTTTTTAACTGAAATTCGGAGTTTTAGGTCAGACAGCCTTAAAGCTGTTATAAGATTATTCGCGCTTTTGTTTGATAGAAAATACGTTACAATTACGTTCCGTATTCATCGTTTACATTTTTCTTACCAAACGTCACTTAAAATAATATTCTTTTTCAATACTTTAATCAAATATAATTCGATTTTCAACTTCGAATCATTATTGAGGTTTAAAATAGTTAAGTTGGTAAAAATAAGTAATATCCTTCTCTCTAATATTAACAAAAATCATATTTTACTTTGAATGTTTTAACAGAATCTTCTTAGATACTTCATTTTAAAAGTGGACGTTCCGGGCTATGTATGGCCAGGTGGTTAGGATACTTGACAGGTGGTCCCATGTATCAACCTTACGTGAAGTCATTCATGAATACTGTTTAACACGAATGAATTACTTAGGCCAGGTGGTTAGGGCGCTTGACTCGCAATCTGAGGGTCGCGGGTTCGAATCCCTGCCTAACCAAGCATGCTCGCCCTTTCAGTCGTTATAATGTGACGGTCAATCTCACTGTTCATTGATAAAAGAGAACCCAAGAGTTGGTGGTGGGTGGTGATAGCTAGATGCCTTCCCTCTAGTCGTTCACTGCTAAATTAGAGAAGGCTAGCGCAGATAGCCCTCGTGTAGCTTTGCGCGAAATTCAAACAAAACCAGTTTACGTAACGCCAGATCCAGGATTGGGGCCACAATATGCTCTGAACAAGCTGCACATTCAGCTACGAAGCGCTATAATTGTGAAAGTCAGTCCCTTTCTTCGGTTAAGAGAAGCCACATGAGCTACAAGGATTGTTTGTTTGTTTGTTTTTGAATTTCGCACTAAGCTACACGATGGCTATCTGCGCTAGCCGTCCCTAATTTAGCAGTGTAAGACTAGAGGGAAGGCAGCTAGTCATCACCACCCACCGCCAACTCTTGGGCTACTCTTTTACCAACGAATAGTGGGATTGACTGTCACATTATAACGCCCCCACGGCTGAAAGGGCGAGCATGTTTGGTGGGACTGGGATTGGAACCCGCGACCCTCTGATTGCGAGTCGAGCGCCCTAACCACCTGGCCATGCCGGGCCGAGCTGCAAGGACTGGTAAGTGATTTCCTTCCACTGATTACAAGATATGTGATCACAGATCTAAGTTATGGATAGCTGTGCCTGAATGTTAGGAGTCTCAAACGTAGTCGTTTAGCCCATATATAAACAAGGTGTCCTTCAGGTTTAAGAAACACAAGTTTTAAACATTTATAAGCCGTTTTTGCTTTTAGTTTCAGTTTTATTATAAACCTCCATAAATATTGTAATCCTTCCATAGTTTTCCTCTGTTGTTCAGCTCTCTAAAAATATTTAAATTTTCGAACTTTGATATTTGAATGCAAAAATAGTAAAGCTAGAGAGGCGAGAAAACTCATCAGATTTAATATATGAAATGTCACTTTTTTTTTTACCTGCAAATATTTGCAACACAGTCCTTCTAGTGACCTACTAACGAATTTCAAATGATAGGTAATATAAAAATAGCATTTGAAATGTAATTATTGCCTGCTTCAAATTACTACCATCCAGAAGACCTTTCCTTTTCTGGAGTTGTTTCAGTTAAAGTTCTATCTGAAATTTATTTTATATAGACATTTCATTAATACGAATTCAGCTTAGCCACGCACAGCGCTAGCTGTTTTGTAACTTTAGGCAAGTTTTGAATCTGTCGCACTAAAATTTTCTTCCAACTATGTAGCAGCACTGTCGGACTGCAAATCAAGTAAAATTTATGTATTTATTAAACCGTGAGAAAATGTTAACGTGACAGTTATCACCGCTTTCCACTTGCACAGTGGTATGCCTGCGGACTTATACCGCTAGAAACCGGTTTACGATACCCGTGATGGGCAGAGCACAGATAGCCTTTTGTGTGCTTAATTACTAACAACAGTTATACGTGATTAACGTGCCCATTCAAAATTATACAATTACGAAAATTTCACTTTTTTTGTGCTTTGATTAAGGCGAGAGCAAACCCTGCTTGATTCAAGTCCAACTTTTTGTACTCGATGTAAATTGTTACTAGTCCTGTTTGTGACATGGTTTTATATAATGCTCTATTAACAACAGTGAGAGGCAAAGTAAGAAACATTCAGATCTACAAAGTTGTCGGGAAATGACGATGGACATTTACTCCAAACTTTCGGAGTCATTTTATTCATCCTCCGTCAGAGGTCCTTCACAAATATTACTACTATTGCGCTGACATTAGTTGTCTCGCCATCTGATCTCATATTTCAGAAAGCGTTTTCAGTATCTTTTCGACAATTCACCAACGTAGCACAGAAAACTGGACAATAAGTTGTGATTCTGTAGTTTTTGAAACTTGTCTTCAACGTACTCGGAGGATCAATGATAGGTTCATCACAAAGTTCTTTGTGCGTTTTTCGTTTCTTTTAGTGAGAGTTTGTTTGTTTGACGTTAAGCACAAAGCTACACGATGGGCTATCTGTGCTCTGCCCACAACGGGTATCGAAACCAGGTTTCTAGCGTTGTAACTATGCAGACATGCTACTGGGGCGCATTTCGTGAGAGACTGCTGTTTTGGGAAAAGAATATTTCAATTATTTCCATTTCTTCTCCAAACTTCTTTGCATCGACCAATGCCGGGCCTTGCATGACAAGGTAGTAAGGATGCTCGACTCGCAATCTGCGGGTTCGAATCCACATCACCGAACATGCTCGCCCTTTCAGCTGTGGGAGCGTTATAATGTGACGGTCAATCCCACTATTCATTGGTAAAAGAGTAGCCCAAGAGTTGGCGGTTGGTGGTTATGACTAGTTGCTTTCCCTCTAATATTTCACTGCTAAATTAGGGACGGCTGGCGCAAATAGCTCTCGTGTAGCTTTGCGCGAAATTCAAAACAAATCAAACCGATCCACCGATGCCTTTTCTTGCAGCTATTTGCTGGCGAGGTGTACAGAAACTCTTAACATACCAAAAGACGAGCTACAGATTTGAATGTCAACATTTTGGCAGCGACTGCTTTCGCTCTGGAACGTGACTTTTTTTTCCATTGGCTCAAGCGAGGTTGTTTTCTCTTGCAGTGAAGACTGTAGTGTTATAGACATCTCACATCTGGTATGGAAGTGCACGGATAGCATCAGTTCTACTTTTCCATCGCGTACAACTCAGTAATTTCACAATTAACTGAGAAATATCTAGGAACAGAGAAGTAAATGTGTATGTTTTGAATGAAGTCGAAGAACTCCACTGTGTCAGTACAACAGTTGGCTGCATCTTTTCAACACGAGATTCAGAGAATGTATAATGCGTGTTACAGAAAAAAACTCATGAATTTAAGTACCGAGTTGATTTTTGAACCACTGTTCTTGCCTTTTATATTGATTCTATTTTCCTGTCTAAGGCCTCGTAAGTGTTCCAGAAAGTTCTATTTCCTCAAATTTGCTCAAAACTACTTCTGTCCTTCAGCGATAAAAATCCAAGGATGTGTTCGTTGATAATGACCTTAGTTAGTTTCTCTGTGTTGCTTACATCTGGACTACAGTCAATTAATACTTGGTAAGCCTAGAATCAGTCAAGAGATGAGTTCGGATCTTAATGGGTCTGAAGTACAGTCGAGTCCTAGAAGCAGTCAACACATTATTCTGGATCTTGTTGGTTCTGTACTACAGTCGAGTAATACTTGATAGCCTTAGCAACAGTCGACACATGAGTTTGGATCTTGTTGGTTCTGGACTACAGTCGAGTAATGCTTGGTAGTCCAAGAATTAGTCAACACATTATTCTGGATCTTGTTGCTTCTGGACTACAGTCGAGTAATGCTTGGTAGCCTTAGCAGCAGTCGACACATGAGTCTGGATCTTGTTGGGTCTGGACTAAAGTCGAGTAATGCTTGGTAGTCCAAGAATTAGTCAACACATTATTCTGGATCTTGTTTGGTCTGGACTACAGTCGAGTAATGCTTGGTAGTCCTAGAATCAGTCAACACATGAGTCTGGATCTTGTTGGACAACGATTGAATAGGTTATTTCTGGATATCTTTCCCAGGTCTGACTCATGTGGCAGGTGTTAAAATACTTACAAATTTTTATCCATCTTTTTATTTTTGTTGAATGACTGTATGAGAAGTTAGCTGTTTAGAAAATCTTGCAATAAAACAAAATTGAATCGCGTGTAGCCAATACTACACCCATTGTCTTGATACTTCTTCAATGACAAGTAGCCATGTGTAATAACTTGTTGAGAATTTTCTTGCCTTTGAAAAAGTCAAATGAATAACAGTTGAACCTTTGATAGATTTTTTTTTTTCGTATTTAGCATAGTCACCCTCAATCAAATATACTTGTATATTTACTTTCTGGCGGACTTTTCCTCTTCAGAATCGTCTTTGTAATGAAAAGCTGTAGTATCAGTACCAGACATTTGTAGTGCTAATTTACTCTAGTTGTAGCAGTAGTAGTTTTGTGACTGTTCTAATAGTAGACACTTCACCTTTTTTTAATATATCGCAGAAATTGGAAAGAAGCACCCCTTGGGTTTTCCAAATCTGACTCTTTTTTTTTTTACTTTCCTTTTTACAATAATGAGCACCAGAAAGACAGTGTCTTCCATCAGCCACGTTTTCCTTAAGTCCACTGTTGAGTTATCAATGTTACAATTGTCTCTCTTTAGCTATCTTCCACATCTTCGTCTCCCGTTGGGACAGCGGTAAGTTTACGGACTTACGACGCTAAAACCCGGGGATCGATTCCTCGCGATGGACATAGCAGGTAGTCCAATGTGGCTTTGCTCTAAAAACCTAACTTAACTAGCTATTTGTCCCCGGTGGGGCAGCGGTAAGTCGTCGAATTTATCAACGCTAAAATCAAGGGTTCGATTTCCTTAAGTGGACACAGCAGATAGCCCGATGTGGCTTTGTTATAAGAAAAACACACACCCCACATCTTCGCAAGCTTAAAAATAGTTCTATAAAAATATTATTTTTATTCCTTTAAAAAAAAAACTTTCACTCAGTCGAGATCGTGCCTCGCTTATACCACAGTGGCATTTCTAGTAAACAAATGTTCAACTATTTTTATTTCGTGGTGGGACAGCGATAAGTTTACAGATTTACAACACTAAAACCTGGGGTTCAATTCCTCGAAGCGGGCGCAGCAGATAGCCCAATGTGGATTTGCTCTAAAAACAACCAAGCGTGCGCCCAGCGTAAACGTATTTTTTTATTGTGATGAAAGTTGAACTCTTCTATTGGCTCCCCGCAGTAGATTTGAGGGACATAACAAGCAAGTGATATCTATTACAACCTTGGCAAATTAAGTCATGAGATAAATACTTTGGTTTTACCGCTCTATGCGCTGTCCTACTTTAACTGTCCAATAACGTCATTTAAACACCAGTTGACTAGACAGGTTGTTTGTAGTAGATCTAAAAGTCATCTAATGACCAGTTGACTAGGCAGATTGTTTGTAGTGAATCTAAAAGTCATCTAATCACCAGTTGACTAGGCAGGCTGTTTGTAATAGATCTAAAAGTCATCTAATGACCAGTTGACTAGGCAGATTGTTTGTAGTGAATCTAAAAGTCATCTAATCACCAGTTGACTAGACAGGTTGTTTGTAATAGATCTAAAAGTCATCTAATCACCAGTTGACTAGGCAGATTGTTTGTAGTGAATTATAAACGTCATTTAAACACCAGTTGACTAGACAGGTTGTTTGTAATAGATCTAAAAGTCATCTAATGACCAGTTGACTAGGCAGGTTGTTTGTAGTGAATCTAAAAGTCATCTAATGACCAGTTGACTAGGCAGGTTGTTTGTAGTGAATCTAAAAGTCATCTAATGACCAGTTGACTAGGCAGGCTGTTTGTAATAGATCTAAAAGTCATCTAATCACCAGTTGACTAGGCAGATTGTTTGTAGTGAATCTAAACGTCATTTAAACACCAGTTGACTAGACAGGTTGTTTGTAGTAGATCTAAAAGTCATCTAATGACCAGTTAACTAGGCAGATTGTTTGTAGTGAATCTAAAAGTCATCTAATCACCAGTTAACTAGGCAGATTGTTTGTAGTGAATCTAAAAGTCATCTAATCACCAGTTGACTAGGCAGATTGTTTGTAGTGAATCTAAAAGTCATCTAATGACCAGTTGACTAGGCAGGCTGTTTGTAGTGAATCTAAAAGTCATCTAATCACCAGTTGACTAGGCAGGCTGTTTGTAGTAGATCTAAAAGTCATCTAATGACCAGTTGACTAGGCAAGTTGTTTGTAGTAGATCTAAAAGTCATCTAATGACCAGTTGACTAGGCAGATTGTTTGTAGTGAATCTAAAAGTCATCTAATGACCAGTTGACTAGGCAGGCTGTTTGTAATAGATCTAAACGTCATCTAATCTATATATAGTTTATATATTTATACAAAGTGATAGATAGATAGAAGTATTGAGTTTCGATGTTTAAAATTCTTCTATCTGATATAGTCTTATGAAGCTGTGTTCAACACATTTATTTTTCTTAATTTTTGGATTGTTCAAATACTACGTTGGGGTAAGGGAAGTCATCAAAGGAAAAGCACTTTTGAATGTTTTCTGTAGTAGTAATATTCACTGCTTTATCTCCGTCTCTGTAATTAAAGAACAATAAGTTTACAGTGTTGGCCAGTGGAGATGAGAACGCCATTAAAAGATAAGACATACCGCTACTCGTGAAATGTGCGTCTTCACGCCATCTCTTCCGTTTGTAGCCATTAAAATTCGATACGAGGGAAAGCGGTAAATACAAGGAAGAGGAGGAGAAGCGAAACTATGTGTATGTAAAAAAATTCTCTGGTTGCTTAGCAATTAATTCCGGCAGTTCTAAAACAAACAGTCATACAACTGATCGTTTCTCCTCGTCCTTACTTAGGCTATATTGTGAAGCTGGTAATGAGGGGTAACTAGAGCTGTTCAACGAAAATGATGACCACCCCACTCCCCCGTTCTGCCCTCCAGAGAATAAACAAGCCACAACAACACAAAACTAGCACTGTTTAGTTTGTATCCTCACGAGGTTTCTTGTTGTGGTGCTTTTAGTGAATACCCAGTAATTAAAGATGGAATAAAATATTTAGTTTATGCTTTTAATAATGATTGTATAATAATGTATAACATCTCAAGTGCTACTAAACGATAGATATTTCAGAGAAAACCATCACGACAATGGTCATTTAGCATTATAACACCAACTTGAACATTAAGTGACTAAAAAACAAAAGATATGCCGAATATCTTAGAAAAACTCCATGTAAAACTATATCCTCGGATGGAAAAAAATTACTTTTTAATGGTTAGTGTAGTCATCCTAAAACTACTACTTAGGCCAAGAAACTTTGGTTAAAAATCTAATTCTTTCTACATGAAAAAGTATCAGGTTTTTGATTTTCAAATTATTAAGTCCATTTTGTTTTTCCATATAACGATAAAAACCGTTTCTTTCTTGTTGCTGCTTTACGGAATATGAGATAAGACGATCCCCTAAGGTAGAAACAGCCAAACCAGTATATCATCAGTTATAATGTTTTGCCAATTACAGTGAATTATATGTAACTATTATTCAAGTAATCCAGTGTATAAACACTGTAAGATGGGCTAGAATGTGAATGGTCAAAGCACGACTTTAATATTTTTTAACAGCTTTGATCTAAAGTAAGAACTTTGAATTTTTTATGGTTACAAAATAGATATGTCAAAGAATGTTACTTTTTGATTTATAACAATGAGAAATTACAGACAACCTATTGAAGAAACAAAGTTCAAGCTCTCTGATTTTTGATAATGTGCGATTGCTTTAGGATTAGATAAGAAAGCCCCCAAGGAGCAGTTTTACTCCACATTAGTACCCACGTTTATTTGCGCCATTGGCATCGATAATGCGCAACTTGCGCGTGGTGCACAGCCAGGAGAATTAAATGATGATTTAACTGATTTAAATGCAGTTGCTAAATTCAACATTTATTATGAATTACAGTTGTTATGAGTTAGATGGGGACCATTTTACCTAATCTAGGGATTGGTTATATCCAATTTTATATGAAAAACAGCCCCCAAACATAATAATTGCATTATTTGGGTATGTCGATCTAAATCGTGAACATAATTCCAATGAACAAAGGTAAGACGATTCACTTACTAATACTAAAATACTTACATCAACCGTACATTTGACTGTTTTTATCCAGCAACATTTCGGTGGCTGTACGTTTTGTTGTTGTTAAACACAAAGCTACATGATGTGCTATTTGTGCTCTGCTCACTGCAGGTGTCGAAACCCAATTTTTAGCCTTATAAGCCCTCATGCTTACCACTGAGCCACCGGGGGGGGGGGCGATGAAATGACATCTACTTCTATAACTATCTCAAAACCATAAGAACCCCAGTTACTTAAATTATTTTTCCCTTTTTAAAGAAATTCAATATTACTGTTCCTTGATCAAAGTTTATTAGATCATATCTAATTTTTGTTGTTGTAGAAATCATTGACCTACAGATAATACTATGAGCTGGTTCATTTTTAGGGATAGCTAAAAAACTACAGTGACATCTCAAAAGTAAATAGACACCATGATTTTTCTCAATAGTCATTTATCTCCACGGGACGCTGGTTTTCTGGAACTTCTAGGTATGGCCCAGACATGCTCAATGGGGTTCATATCAGGTGATTGACTTGGCCATGGGAGCCGTTCGATGCCTTTCTTA